>NW_008352267.1:8191794-8197757 GCF_000622305.1 Nannospalax galili
TTCCTATGAATGTTACATTGTCATATCCAAAAATAACAATATGTATTAAAATTCTCACACTTTACAAAGATGATTTACGTAGTAGCAATACCACAATACTAACAGAACACGTACTGTAAGCAGTTCAATTACAGTAAAAAAGAAATCATATTGAAGTAATATAGTCTTTTTTAAACCAAGACAAGGTGTTCTTCAGTTTGGAATAGTTAGTGAAGTGTTTTTTGAAATGAAATACAAATAAAATGGATACTAAACTAATATACATCTCTGCTAGAAAAATATTTAGGAAATATTATGAAAGATACATTTTATGTGCTCAATGTTGCATAAGAGGGTATCATATTTTTACCAACATTGTATAAGAGATTCTCATTTAACAATGTTCCTATGTCATGGTGGGTTCATTAATGCATTAATACAAAATACATTCAAGTAACTTGATTTGTAAATAATTGCCTAAATTAGAACAAAGTGATGTTTGTGTAACAAGGTCCGATAATACTTCACTGTGATATTTTTCAGTCTCAATAACTGCCACTTAAAATTTTATAACTCAGTAGAAAATAATCCTTTATTCAAGCATTACAACAGCAAAGGGAAAGACAGCCACCTTTACCACCGCATTTTAGTGGGAAGAAACATATGTATACCCATAACAGGAGGCATTGATTCAGGGCCTGCACTACCTAACACTGAAAAGAGATGGCTAAAACCTGCAAAATGACTAAAATCTGTAGATTTGTTCAGTTAAATATAGCATTCTTCTACTTATGGCAATGTTCAATTTTTAGAGCTATCCCTGAAAAACAGAGAACGAAAAATATTCACCAGAATATGAGCTGTAATTTAAACCACACTCACAGTATCCATTAAGTTTAGCATGAAAAATCAGATGGTGAAGTAACACATTCAGTTTTGACACAGATAAATATCACCATCATTATTAAGAACACAGTATCAGAATAGCTTCTTATATAAAGATGCTCAAGTGTTTTCAGTTCCAACCTATCTTTTTGCTGCACACAAAACTCTGACTTAGTGAAACACCGACCTATGAAAATGTTCAAACAATTTCATTGACAATGGAATTGTATGACTTTAAAAAAGTAGTCATGTATTTATCTCCCATTATGAGTTTGTGAGAAATAGTGTGTTTTACTTTGCTCACAAAAGTAGATTTTCATTATGTCTTTCAAATGCTGTGTTCAGTGACATCATAAAAATAACTCAAAATTAGCTTCAGTGAGACCTATTACATCACAGAAACTGAAAAACAAACAAACAAACATGTAAACTTACTATTTCTTCTTGAGAGGCAATTTACAAACCACTTACTATATATTGGGGCCATGGGGATTTCTGAGACTGCTTGTATGATAGGTTTTTGAAGAAATGATACTGTGTCCACAATGTACCAAATTTTCTGCATCATTCTTTTGACCTGACAGAATATTTGTTCTTATCAACAAATGCATGGAAGAAGAAAATATGGTATAGGTACACAATGAACTAAAAGCCATTAAGACAAATAGATATGTAACTTGCATGAAAACTGATGAATCATCATATTAAGTAAAAAGTGCCCATGCCCCAAAATAGAACTATAGCATATTTTCTCTTATATGTGGAAACTAAACCAAGAAGCAAAAGAAAAATACTTCAAAGGAGAAGGGAGATTATTTGGGTAGAGAAAGGCAACCAATGAGAGTGGAGAGGGGAGAGAAGAGACAGTAAAGAAACAACTGAAGGGGACTCAGGAGACGGCTCAGCAGTTAGGAGCACTGACTGCTCTTGCAGAGGACCAGGGTTCAAATTCCAGCACCATCATAGGAGCTAACAGCCATCTGTACCTCCAGTTCCAGGGGATCCAATGCCCTCTTCTGATCTCTGAGGGCATCGCACAACACGGGTATACTTACACACATGCAGGAATACACTCATACACAGAATATAACAATAAAATAATTTAAGAAAAGAAACAACTGCAGCTTGTGATGCACAAAGAACACCACATCCGATCCAGCTATGTTTTAAAGAATAAGAGATGGTAGAGTCTATGCCCCTGGATAGGACTTCTATACTAAGCCTCACCCACTCATGGCTCAGGGACCATTATGGAAAAGGAGGCACAAAGATTCTAAGAGCCAGGGTTAACACATGAATACAAGGAAACAGAGGCTTTAAGCCCTCGGAGAACTTGTTCATGAACTTGCAATAATGTTGCCAGCATGCAAAGGACCCATGCCGACTCAATGATTCAAAACCTCAGCATCGAACAGAGGAAATGGGCATCAGGCCCCAACCCTAGCCAAGGAACTATTGGCAGATGATTACTGTGTATTCAAGGAGAGTAGATCTTTTTTAAGGCAGTGCCTCTAGATAGGCTGACTACACTCCAGTGGATGAACTTGCACTGAGGTACATCCGTATGAAATGGTTGACTGGTTAAGACTTAACATATATGACAGAATACCTGAAATCTTATGGGGGCGTTATTAGTGATAGGGAGGGGTGTGGGTCTAAATTGTGAAATACACAAAAACTCAGTATACAATTGTAAGCAAAAAAATAAAAATAAACAACTGAACAAAATCAAAGCATATGGTGACAGGAGAAAGCCATGAGTAACATATTGTTTTTTACAGTTAATATGTGCTAAAAATGTAAATTAGAAACAAAATATTTGCTCTTAGAATATTCCCAAGCAAATGTCCATATTGACAAAAAATTACATATCCTGATGACAGCCAGTAATAACCTTCCATCATTATAGGTTGCATCATCTAACATCATGACTGACCTATGGTAGCTAACAAAGGTGGAACAGAGGTAAGATGCCCTCAACAATTACTTTAAAATATAACATTTGTGCACTATTTTTCCAGTTGTGGTAAAATACCTTGGTGGAAGCAAATTTTGGAAGGGAGGGTTAATTTTGTCAGACAGGTTCAGGTTACAGTTTATCAAGCAGGAATATCAAGGAGAGATAAGGATGAAGTGGCTGGTCACATTACATCTACAGTAAGGAAGAAGAAAATGATAACTTCTGGTGTTTAACTGCGTTTCTGGTCTTCCTACAGTCTAGCCCACAACTACATGAAATGATGCAATTCACTTTTAGGGTAGATCTTCCCATATCAATTAACCTAAACTAGGTAATCCCTCCAAAGCATAACCAGTGGCTAACTTAATCCAGATAATATCTCATAGGTCTGGCTAGAGTCTTGTTTCCTTGGTAATGCTAGATCTTGTAAAATTGATAATATTAATAATCACATGCAAAATATATTTATTTAACTTTAAGTCACTACATTTTGGGATATGTTATAGTGACTCAAGAGTTAATAAACATTGGCACACTTTATATGCAGTTCATCGAGAACAGACATATAACTTAAAGTTGTTTCAGTATTATCCCAATGATAGGAATAGACACGGAAAGAATGGATATTACAACCTTCAAAAAGAATTTAGTGAAAAAGTAGGGGCTGGAGAAATGACTCAGCAGTTAAGAGCACTAGGTTCTCTTACAAAGGACCCAGGTTTGGTTTCCAGGACCTACAAGGGAGTTAACAACCATTTTTAACTCCATCTCCATGGGATTAACGCCAACTTCTGCCCTCCATGGACATTGCATGACATTGGTGCACTTACATACATTCAGGCAATACACTCATACACATTAAAAATAATAAATAAGTATTTGGGGGTGGACAGATAGCTCAGCAGTTAAAAGCACTGACTACTGTTACAGAGGACCCAGATTCCATTCTCAGCATTCACATGGCAGCTAACAACCTTCCGCGCTCCAGTTCCAGGGGACATGCCTCTCTTTTCTGCCCTCCATGGGCATTGCACAACATGGATTTTCCTACCTACATGCAGGTAAGACATTCATACACATAAAGTAAAAATAATAAATAAAATTTAAAAGATAAAAACATAAACTTGTGGATTATTTCTTAGTATTTGCCTGATAATTTCAGTATCACTTTTATGGCAAATTGCTGAATTATAAGCAAGCGTTTTAAGAATATATAATTATTAACCTTTTTTTATAAAATACCAGGTAATAAGTATAACATTGAAAGCCAAACCATTAATATTGAGAAGCATTTACAAACTGGTGTCTTTTTTCTTTATTAAAAGGTTACCACAAATAAAAAGAATAATGACGTAGTTAGAACGGTTGAACATAATATATGATTCACTTGAAGTCTCTCAAACAAGAAATTAAGTAAATCACGTATAATGGGCCACACCTGTAGTAGATGGTTGAGCATGAGGATGTTGATTTCAAGATCAACCTATGGTGCAAAGCAAAACAAAAAAAAAATAACTGTTTTATACATCAACATTAAAGATATTAACATATAGGACATATATTCTTATATATCTTTAAATGAAAGCAAAATTTAGAAAATAACACTACTTAAAGTTTCAGACATTGTAATTATAAGATTCTTTTCATTAACTTGTTTTAAATCATAGTATTAGCTCTTTCATGTTGTATATGAAAATGATTAGGGGCTGGAGAGATGGCTCAGCGGTTAAGAACACTGACTGTTCTTACAGAAGACCTGGGTTCGAATCCCAGCACCCACATGGCAGCTAACGACTCTCCGTAACTCAAGTTCCAGGGAATCCAACAATCTCTTCTGTCCTCCACAGGCATTGCGTGACACATGAGCACTTACCTACATGCAGGCATTACACACATACACATAAAATAAAAATAAAAACATGATTAAAGCTAAATTTTGCAATAAAATAAAGTGTCCAGTTTTTACAAAAGAATTCTTTGCATTAGAATATATATGTGAAACTGAATCATTGGATCAGAGGATAAAAAGAAGAAAAACGACTTCATGAAGCATTTGGGCCTCATTTATAGTAATGCTATGTGCATAAAGAACTTCTTAAAATGATCCTCAAAGCAAATGGTATTTAAATAGTAAATATCACAGAGACCAAAGGAAATATAAACCTAATTCAGAATTATTCAATAAAGGTCAGTAGGAAGTAGGCGGAGGAAAAAGAACAACATCAAATGATAGGCATTTTCAATATTTTTCTCATCAGAAAGGTCAATCAGTTATTTCACTATTGTTTAACCCCTCCTCCTCCACTGAACAAACTTTTCAGACACAAATTACTAGGTAGTCCTAACTGCAGAAAATTTATGGTCACTATTTTTTTTAAACTGAGATCAAACCTTAGTATCTTTTTTTTAAATTCACCATTACAACAAGAACCAGTACAGGAAAAAAAAATTGAACAGGCATTTGGAGTTATTATTTTGTTATAATTTCTTTAATAAAGTGAATATTTCTTCTCATATGGCTATTTTTAACTTTTAGCCAGAAAGATTGAAGTCATACTAAATACTATTTGTGTTCAATTTGATAATTGAACATGATTCTGAGTCTCAGAACTCTGGCTTCATCTGAAAAATTAAAATTCAAAATTTTTAATATTCAGGTTCACCATAGTACATCAATAGACCTATGGTATGAGAAGAATTCTTTCTCCTCTTTTGGTTATATTACACTTTGCATTCAATGTCAATAATTGACAACTTGAATGTATCTAATCAAATGGTCCTGAAGTGGATATTGACCTAAGGTTTAACATGTTTAGATTACTGATATCCCCACATGTTGAAGAAGACACAATTGTCCCCTACACTCACAATGTGCATTTTATAATGGGAAATGATTATAAGACAATATAGCTTAGCATTTAGGTTGATAAATATTTGAGAGGCCCAAAGGAAAGTTACTAGGGATTACTTGGCATGTAAGGATGGATAAAGTTCTCATTGTTATACACTGTTTGAAAATAGATAAATGAAAGGAGTGTGATATGTTAAAGGTAGAAAGAATGCCAATTTTGTAAAAAAAATAGTGGCTGAAAGGATTTGTTTCTTCACATTTGTGTCAAATATAAAAAATAAGTTTTGA
>NW_008352267.1:8197994-8214848 GCF_000622305.1 Nannospalax galili
GAGAGAGAGATTATGAAGCACCATCTTTCAGATTTTCAGACAGGGAAATCACTCTGTTGTATAGCAGCGGTGGTGTTTGTGTATTACAAGTCCCTGTATTGCATTGCTGTTAACTGCCGGATTACAGGAGAAGTCATTTGCTACCCTAATTCTAGATTTGAAAAGAACTAGAAAAGAGCAAATTTATGTCAATTAATTTGATCTATGTATAAGGGCTTATGAATGTCACAGAGATATCTAAGTGAAGAAAGCCTTATGTCCTGATTATAAAAAAACATTAAAATAATATAAAATATAAGATGCTATTATTCTGCAAATGAAGAAACTAAAATACATTTTAATGAAAAGCTGAAATGCAAATATCACTGTGGAGTGTCACTATGAGCACAACTTTGGTAAACTTGCAGAAAGGAATTTGACCCTTTATGAAAACAATATTTGTTGTATTTTTGTGGTAATTCCACTAGGAAGCATTGCTAAAGGAAATTTTCATGAAACAGTAAGATGTATGTAGAAAGATATTTACTCTAGTACCATTAGAAAAACAAAACATTTTACAACATGCCCAATAAATCAATGTTGGCTAATAGAATGATATTTATTTATTTATTAATGATTGACTGATTGATGAGTATGTATGGATGTAAGGACAGGCACTTGTGATGACACACATGTGGAAGTCATAGGACAATTTATAGGAGTCAGTTCTCTCCTTCCACATTGTGAGTTATGAAGGAGATTCAACTCAGTTCCTCAAGCTTTGCAGCAAATACCTTTACTTACTGAATCATCTCATGTGCTAAAAATCATGCATTAATTTTATATATGATACATATTAAAATTAATTTTATTTTATTTTAAATTGCATTAATTGATGATACAAATCTACAATACTGAAAGAAAAATCAAATGCCTTGAATAGAGAGCAATGGTGAAGATCTTCCATTCTGGAGACATAGGGTGATTCAAGCTTCTTACTCCTTAACATGTGAAATTTTAATACATTTGGAAGGACAGGTGTGATAGATAGCTTTAGTTGTCAATTTGACATACCTGGTTCAAAGGAGGCTCAACTGGGGAATTTCCTTTACTGAACTGCTGTGGCCATGTCTGTGGGTATTTTCTTGATTGTTGAGTGATGTGGGAAGGCCCAGGCCACGATGGGTGTTCTGTACTATAAAAGAAAGCAGGTTGAACATGGGCCAAGGGAACAATCCAGTAAGCAGCGTTCCTCCATGGCCTGTGCTCTAGTTCCTGCCTCCATGTTCCTGTTCTGAGTTCCTACCTTGCATTCCCTCAGTGATGAACTCTAAATGGGAAAATGTAAGCCAAATCAATTCTTTCCTCCCCAATTTTGTGTTGTTCAGTGTGTTTTGTCACAGCAATTGAAGACATCCTAGAACAACAGGATCCAAGGTTCACTGAAGGAGGAAGCAGTTTGAGTAGACTGGTCTGTTCATTGATTTTCTGGACCATCACTTTCATGGAAGATAACTTCTTCCAGAAAAAGGCAAAACTTGGGCTGTGATTGCTTATTACAAAGTACCCCATAATACTAGACAATGTGTTTAAGTGTGTATGAGTGTATGCATTAACGGCATTCCAGCATGATTACAATGAGAACACAGAAATCTGAAGAGATCAGATATCATAAAGATATTAATGAATAAAGAGAATTTCTATCTAGAAGAAATTCCTAAAGAAATAAATGCTCATTGATAACCATCAAGTAAGGGAGAACATCATATCAAAAGAATTTATTTTAAGAAAAAGGTTGTGCCTTTTCAAATATTAATAGAAACATAGAATATTCCTGATTGCTATTGTGTCATATTTTCAAAATGAACCAGCTGAATGTAATAAAGCCACTGACTCCTTGGTCTCAGTAAGTACCAAGTTTCATTGTTACTTAACTTACCAAAGAAGATATTTTACAAAATTCTTCTAGTTAAATATATACAAATATAATACTGAAAGGGACATGATTTTCTATTTTAAACATACTCTCAATGTATTTTTAGAATTTTATTGTAATATGCAATGATGTTTGCATTATAGGAAGAAAATAGTGAATACAGTGAAATGACAAAAAACAGCAGAAAAATTACTTAGGAGGCTTCCACAATACTTACATATGAAAATCCAAAATAAAGACTCAACTTTGACCAGTGGATAAATAAAGTGATTGTACAAATTCAAAAAAGCCAGTATTTTTTATGAATAAATACAACTGATTATCCTTTGAGGTATATTAACTTGGATGCCTTATTAATGCATCTCAGTTAGAGACATTATGGAAATAAATATAGGATTATAAAAATCTCAACATTTTACTAAGCCTTTAGCTTGATCAACCAAATCTGAACCTCAAAGTTGTCTTAATTCATGATCATAAAATAACAATCTTGGGAATCAACATATGCAAAATCATTGATACAAGAAAAGGGAAGTGAGAAATTGTGAAATGAGAAAGGTCATCAGGTTATCAGTGTAGAAATTCTATGAATATGTGTCAAACATGGGGAAATATCAATATGGGGAAAAGATAAGTGTGCTCTGAAAAATAGTAAAGACAAATAAGAAAAAAAATAGAATAGGGTTTAACAATATAAAATGTAGTACTTAGGATTTGGAACTGTTTGATGACCTTCATAGTAAGGACACTTTTAGCTGAATGCTGAGAGCTAGAGCCAGGCTTCAGGGGATTGAATATTGAATGAGAGAATCAATTGTGGGCAAGGAGAGTCAAAGCTATTCTTTTCAGAATTTTGGAGAAGAAATGAAAGAGAGCATCTCTTAAGTGGTTAAAGAACCAAAGGTTTGTGCTAGCATATCAAAGCCATTTTTATCTTCTGTATAAAGATCTTCTTGTTAAGTATATTCAATAGTCTGCATACAGGAACAAGTTGAAGTATCACGTAAGAGTTACTTTTTGGGTTAGAAAAATCAGTCTTTGATAGGACTCTTATAGTCCTGTGATTCCAACTCATATTTAGCACGAGTTAGAATATTTTATATTACACATATTTTACTAAGCATGAATTATTATATCATAAAAGATTTTATAGCATTTGGAGGAAATAAATGTATTCCTCAACTTTCTAATCATAGTTTAGTCAAGTAGTTTAAGGAACAAAAATATATATTTAGTCAAGGTTTATCTGAGAATCTTATCTACATAGCACATGATAATTAAAAGTACCAGATTGGTGGAACTAACCTTATTGGATGTTTAACAGCCATAGTTTGAGGCCTATACTAATGTGGTCAGAGGGACATACAGGAAAGTTTTTGCCCCTTGCCCTCCAAGGTCAGCTAAGTTCCAGGGGACTTTGGAACATTTCTCAAAATGTCCTGAAACTGTGGTGAGTCACCTGTCCTCAAGTTCAGGGAGGACATGGAGACCCCATGAGATGGACTTGAACCAGTTTCCAGTCTCCAAAGAGAAGAATCAACTCAGAGGAAACATCTTATTCATGCTTCCAAGTGAAGTCAGACATGGTTGAGCAGGACCTCTGACTTAACATAGATGGAAGTGATAAAAGAAAAGGAGCCAGGAGCTCCTCCCAAGCCCATGTGACCCCTGAGGAACATATCTTCAAATGACCTTAAGTGTAAAAATAAATTTATTTAGGCCAATTGTATGGTCTTACACCCAAGAGGAAAATATAACCAAAGATTAAAGTCATCAGTATACTTCTTTAAGAATTCAAGGGATTATACTTCCCAGACATTAGGTTTAAGTCTATATAAAAAAAAGTTATTTAGATAATTATTTCTCATTGATGATTTTGTTCCTAACCAGAAAGTGCTACTGAGAGGTAAGACTTCAAACCTTGGTCTCCAATAATGTAGTGCCCACCTGTAGCTAAGGGAGGCAAACAGCTATTGTTCTAAAATGATGGATAAATTTATTTCTCCCTCTATCTAGAAGCCTTTGAGAGAGAGCTGAAACTGATTCTAACCACTCCAACAGCTATCAAAATACCTGAAAGCAAACCCTGAATCCATCACTCTAGAGTACAACATTGGAAGACAAAAGAGAAATGAGGAAGAGCCCAATATAGGGATGCTTTTGGAAGCCCTTGTCAAGAACTTCCAATGGACTCATATGAGCACTTGAAAATTGCCCTGTTCTGACATTTTTCTAGTTCTCTGGCTAGAACTGTAATGCTAATTACTCTTGCCTTTACTTCTCCTTCACATCTCCTATTCATGATTCAAGGACTTTCTTTTCCCCTTAGAGATAAGAGTTACTCAATTTGGAAGTCTTTTAGATAGGCCCACTGAAGGAGTACTCCAGTTGCCTCACCCTGCATCCCTGTTCAGCATGGAAGAAACCAGAGAAGTCTGTGTTGCTATTCCTTATTGGAAATTTGGGTAACCCCTTCAGAAGATGGCATGATAAGAATAGAACATAGGAATTGGCTAGGCAGTTAGGATAAAGAGACCCCAAAGAAAAGTAGCCAGTTTCTTGGCTAAAAGTCAAAATGTCCTTGGGCCTCTTAGCAACATACTCAGATTCAAAGGCGAAAAATCTTGAAAGTATTTGGTAGCTTGTATATAATCCTTAAAATATTTTACAGTTACCTCTTCAGAGGCAGGAATGTTGTAGTACCCAAAAGCCCCATAAAAATTAATAAATAAAAGAAGAAGAGTACATGAAGTTATCAGAAAAAAGTGATGGGGAGATGTGGGAGGAGTTAGAAGCGAGGGAGTGGGCATGAATTTGACCAAAACACCTTATATGCATGTATGAAATTCTTAATAAATTATTTATTTAAAAAACATGATTTATATATAGTCCCCTTGAAGCAGGAATTATATTTCCAGTATTTCGTTCTCAAACTGCATTAGCATTGGCTCTGTGAAATATCTGCTGATACATAGGAATGTAGAAATGACACTACAAATACGCAATCCTGATAGGTCACCAGCAGAAACAACCTTAATGTAGCAAAAGAAAAAATGCAGCCAGTGTGTCCTATTAAGAATTTAAAGACAATGACAAAATCAGATGATATAGAATGCATATTATTGTTTGCCAGGGTCAACTGCTAATTCTAAATAATATTTGTGAAAGCATGCATATGTTTACTTATTCTACAACAAATTCATTGTTTGACAACTGTCCTCTAACATATTTACTAATTTTCTCTGTTAACACGTGCATGTGAAGTAGATTTTCCCACCTTTTCACTTTCCTTCTTCTCTCATGCTGTATTTAATTCTGTAAAATAAAGAGTAATGATGGATGTATAAACATCAAATACTCTGCTTATTTATTTAAAGTTTCCTGATAATTAATAAATTGAATAAGTAATTATTTTTGTGCATATGCTATATCTGGTTAACTTTATAGAAGTTACTGACTTCAGCTATTCAATTTTCAGTTTACTCAACTGAACAAAAAATTCTTACAATGATTATTTTGTGCACTGAATAAACTCAGAAAACTTTTGAAAAATTCAGAAGATTAAAAGGCCTTCCAGTAGATGTACAGCTACTAATAAAAAGAATATCTGACTCTAAAGTCTGATTTTTTTTTCTCTTGTATCATGTTCTCTAAAATGTTATTCTTATCTGGGTATAGTGGCATGTACCTTTCATTTGAGCTCTTAGGAGACAGAGGCACGAAGATCTCTGTAATATTGTAAGGTCAAGGCCAGGCTGGTCTACATAGCAATTTCCAGGCCATCTGGAGTTTCAGGGAGACCTTTTCTCAAAAAGGGATTGTATGGCCACAAGGAAACAGTTTTCTAGGCAGCCCATTATATACTCATATGAATTCACAACAATGGTGACAGAATTCACAAGTCATATGCAAGCTCAACCCAGGCAAAATCTCACCATAAAAATGCAGAAGTGGGCAAGAAAATCCCACACAACCTAAGGAACTTTTGGCAATTGAAGGCTTCTGGGAGGGGGAAAGAAAGTATCTTACGGGGATGGGACTCTTGTTAGGCCCAGTGGATTGACCCAAATTGGATGGCATTTGGGAACACATATCATATTCTATATATATAAGTTCATTAAATTGGGCAGGGTAGGGGGAAATGTGTTGATAGGGAAGGGAATGTAAATACCATCAAACTGTATTATATGAAAATCACAAAAATTAAATAAAAATCAATTAAGAAGGGAAATAAAAATCATTTTTGTTCCTAATATTTCTTAATTGAATAATTTCAAGCTGCCAACTTAACACATGGGGATAATGTAAAGTGTTTTCTTCTTTATAGAATGAACATCAAGAGAAATAGCATATTGTAAATATCAGAAACTTAATAATAACATGCTGCACTGGTCAAGTTTTATGAGCTCATTTAATGCTCAGCTGATCACTTTTATTTGATGTTTGAAGCTAATTGGAAACATAGAAACTGCAATATCTGGGCTTCAAGACATGGACTTCCTCTTAGTAGTTATCATGCTCTTAATCTCACTCCTGGGCTCTTTATAGAGTATTATGTTGCCACTTTCTGTAAGGGTGAAATATTTTCAGTAGCAAAAGTATGAAGGAATCAAAATGTACCACACTAATGTCAAGGAGAAATGCTAAATGCATTAAATCTGTCATGCCATTTCATCTAAATAACAGTACACTTCAAAAAATGACACCCTACATGACATCCTAAAAGCTATAATGTCTGCAAAAATCTTTACAATGCATAACATGCTAGTAAAATATTTTAAACCAATTATTTCTTTAATTGCATTGCTATTATATGTGGGACAGGTTTTCTTTTGTTAGCTAAAAGAGATGCAGATCATTTCTGGTAATAATAGAGGCGGATATGAATAGACCTTTATGTACCAGTAGTTCTGAAAGTGTTAGAAAATAAGAGGCAAATTAGAAAGTGACTGTGATGTCAGATTACTTTGTGAATTATAAAGAGAGATTCTCGATTCTTTCCTTATCAACATATCACCTGTCAAAGTCAAATGGGAAGTTAGAGTTTAGTTTATTTTTATATAAATTTTAAAACAGTAAATATTATTCTGACCTTTCCAGTTTTACTTTGTGGAGATTATAGAGGATTTAGTTGTAAGATTTAATTTACACGGATTTTCATTTACATTGGAAAAGTATAGGCAGGGCAATAATTTATTTTAAGATGGGCGTGGTGGCACATGCCTGTAGTCCCAGCACTTGGGAGGCAGAGGCAGGCAGATTTCTGTGAGTTCAAGGCCAGCCTGGTCTACATAGTGAGTTCCAGGACAGCTGGGGCTACAGGGAGACCCTGTCTCAAAAAGACAAAAAAATGTTTTTTAATTGAATTTTTTGTGTATTTCATACAGAACATTTCAAACAATTTTAAACATCTTTTTACCCCAGTCTCCACTGGCACCCTCCCATAGCCCTCCCACAGGAGCCCATTTACTCTGTCATCCCTGTTAAGGCCCACTGTATCAGGTCAGTGTTCGCAGATGTTCCCCCATTCCATTCACTGAGGTTTAGTCAGCCTGTCTAGAGTCCCTTGTTTTAGGAAGATCAGTTCCTTTTCATCCATCAGCTATCAGTTGCCACAATTCCTTCAGATAAGATTGGGGTCTGCTTTTCACTTTCCCAGTTCTATGCTGGGTTTTGTCACCTGAGCTTGCATGGGACTTGTGTATGCTGACACCATTGCCATAGAATCATATGAGCAAGTTCCCTGGAGCTTATAGGACTCTGTTATGCACCTCCTCCCTGCCTCCTAATATCTTTCTGCCCCCTCTTCCATAATGGTCCTTGAGCCTTGGGTAGGTGAAGTTTAATATAAGAGTCCTATCCAAGGGGTAGTCTTTAAAGGCACAATCCTGCCAGACTATGTCTCCTAGGAAATTTCCTTTTCTCACTGTAAGTCATAAATACTTAGCATTGAATGCACTTCCTTTATACTAATGTTCTATCTATGCACAGATGACTTTTCTTGTAATATGTGTGTACACATTTTGCATATGAAGGAAAGTGAAATGGATATTGATTCAATTTTAACAGATTGAATCATAATAACATAAAAGTGACCAAAGGAGAGTCCAAATAGTCATGAAAAATAAATTTTGACTTTTTCATCAATATTTGGAAATGTGCTACTTATAAGAAGCTGATAAATCATTTATGTATGTTAGTTTAAAATTGTAGATAAAAATGTGAAAGTGAATGAATTTCTTTGAAGAACAAGGAAAAAAGTTATCTCAAGTAGTATTTGTTTCAGAATTAATTCATTTTCAAATTTTTCAACTGGTAAAAAAATCAAGCTTAAAAGTTCCTTTTTATTAAAAATCAACAATGTACATGTATAAATGAAATTTTCTTTTTTTATATTAAAACAAT
Organism: Nannospalax galili; assembly: GCF_000622305.1. NCBI lineage: Eukaryota > Metazoa > Chordata > Mammalia > Rodentia > Spalacidae > Nannospalax > Nannospalax galili. The sequence goes on from NW_008352267.1 coordinate 8,206,315, forward strand.
GCCATCACGATAAAAGAAGAGTAACATATTTACAAGTATACAAACAATATTTATGCTACACACACATTCAGACTCATTCACACAGCCTTGTACTGATACCTCACATAAAATACAGACAGAGATCATATGAATACAGTGATTCTTATAATTGAAAGTGATATTATTTTATTATATTTTTGATGATTTCTCAAGGAATTATGTAATATTTTTATAGTATATTTCATCAGCTATTTCATCAGGAAGTTATTTAAATTCCAGAAAATAGTATGTTTGTGTTGAAATTGACTTGCAAGTTCAATTTATGAAGGTTTACATCTCAGCTCCTTCACATCTTTAAGCTATTTGAATAATGGACAAATTTAAAAGCAATCTTTCTTCTGTTTACATTTCTTAAAGAAGCACATTGCAGTTGATGCCTAAAGTCGATATTAGAACTATTTTACAGTACAAATTCTAACATATTATATTACAAATGGAAGTGTTCCCTTTTCCATAGTTATTATTTTAAAATTGTCACAATTGCTATCTATTTTTTAAATGACTGTTCTCAATACAAACAGCTCCTACTTTAACAAATACTTCACTTTAATAAAGATTTCAGAAAAATAGTTCTTCCATTCTGCCAGAATGTTTTTTCTCGTTGTTAGAGAATGGTTCACAAGGGGTATTTTAGGACATGACTACTTGGAAAAACATGTTAGAAAAAAAACATGGAATTTTTTGGTAAAGTTTTAATTGTATTTTTATATATTTCACACAGAACATCTTAATCTACTTTATACTCCTTTGCCATTAGCACCCTCCCATAGTGCCCCCACAACTGGATTTCATGCAAAGTGAAAAAAATTTTTCCACACTAAGTAAAATTTTTGAGCAAAAATCACAAAAGAGAAGAGAAAAACAAGTGTAACAATACTACATCATGTTACTTTGTTCTTATTATTCACTCCTCTTGATGATAATTAGGTAGTAGGGGCCATTTTACTAAAATCTAAATAAGTCTTTTTCTTTATATGTGCTTGGTAATAATCATTTTCTTCTCTGCTTTTGTAACTAAAATCTATCGCAGCAACTTTTTATGTTTCAAGTGAAAATAATTCAGCTTACAGAATTTGCTTATAAACTTTTTAATATCCTAAAGAGTTCTATGTAATCTCAAATATGAGAAGAATTTCTGTTTTTCATATTCCTTAAATATAAAATAAGTAAAAATAATTTTACTCAGAATAATTTATCTTGTAAAGTTAAAAGCAAATAGGTTTTGAACACAGAGATCAAAACATGAAAAATAGGAAGTGAAAGGAAGCATTCATGCCAATTCAATAGGAGAATGTGCAAAATGTGCAAGCATTAAAAAGTGTTCATCATGATGTCTGGTTTTTTTTTCTAGTATTACTACATAAAGCAACCTTTCTTTGAATGCATACATTTGTCTACATTCGGGAAATGTGCTTAAAGTTTCCATGGTCTACTGGCAATACCTCACCCTGTCTTTTCGGGTTAAGTCAATACTTCCAAAGAACATTATGAAAAAGGATTCTCATCCAGCTTCTCAGAACCAAATCTTCTAGCAGACAGGGTGCATCGTATCAGCCATTTCATAATTTTTATATATCCTCCAGCCACTTTTATGTATTAGTGCAGGAATCATTCTCAAATGACCCTCTGAATTTCCAGTTTATGACATTTAAGAACAGTGACAGCTAGCCAGGAGGTTGCAGCTACAGTTCCCTTCTTTCTGTTAATGTTGAGGCTGTGAAGTCAGCTGCAGGATGGCATGGAGAGCTTCTATTTTCCTACTGTCTGAAATTAGTGAGAAATAATCCTTATAGAGTGCATTACCATTTTTTTTGCTAAGAAAATTCCCTTCAGCAGGTGGTGTATATAAGAAGGTTATTCACCAAAATGAGAAATATGTGCTTCTTTAAAAGTATTTTAAGTAGAAAACAATAATTAGAAGAAATTAAACACACCAGTACTTGATGTCTAAAATACATATTTTATTAAAATCCACATGCATATAATTGTTTCATTTACTATTTCCTCAACATATTAGCTGTCAAAACCAAATGGGATTCTTCATTTAAAAATTACATTTGTGTGTACATGCATGCATATGTGTGTGTATGTGTGTGTGTATGTGTATGTGTGTGTATGTACATTGGCACTTGAGCCACTGCCCACCTATGAAGGCCAGTTCTATTCTTGATTTTCCTCTTTAAGTCAACATCTCTGTTTAATATTGTGTTAGCTTCATTTCTTTCATAATCTAGTGAGTTCTATCTTAATATGCTTTTTTCTCCAGAACTGAGATTTATCATCCAACAAACAATGTAACTTGTTTTCCTTTTACAGATGCTGGTGATGTAATGACTATGATCCCCTCTAATTCAACATCAAACCTCCAAAATTATGGAAGTAACTACAGGTCAATTTACCATCCAATGAGAATATTTTAGAATATAATTTTTTATTATGAACCCACCACATTTGGCAATATTCAGAATAGTTAATACATATTATTGCCACTTCTAACAAAAGATACATTCATTTGCATATACATATGTCTTTCAAAATCAAATTATCAGAAAATAGCCTAAATTTACTCAGCACACTTTTTTCTTTTCTGAGCAAAAGTCTCATGTATACTAGATTGGTGTCAAGTTCACTATGTAACTAAGAATAATCCGTAACTTTGATATTTCTGCTTTGATCTTCCTACTGCTGGGATTTAAGGTAGTAGCTATCATGTCCATCTGGGTTGGGGGGGTTGTTGATTAAACCAGGACTTTTATGTAGTAGATAAGCACTTGATCAACTGAACGAAATCCCTGGCCTTCCTAAGCACTTAATGACAGCAAGTTAATTTTGAAATGAAATAATTTAAGTATGTTTTTATTAGTATTTGTAGTAATAAATAAGAGAATTATTTTTTACACAGAATTTCACTATATAGCCTATGATGTGTTTGGTCTTGTACTTGCTATGTAGCCCAGGCTGGTATTGAACTAGTCATTTCCTCTGTCTTCCTCACCCATTACCTGGTCTTACAAGTGTGTACCAGTACAAGCTGTCTCAGATCACTGCCAGGCTATAATGTGTTTGTAGCTAAAATACTAAGTCCACAAAGGGAGCATTTCATGTTAACTTATGAACTGAAAGTTCCTCTGGAAGGCAACAGGAAAAGAAAGAGGAAAATATAAATGCAGTGCAGTTTTGTGATATAAGGGAGGGAGGGAGGTTATATAAACAAGAGGCAGCGAGAAGAGAGCCTATATGTATATGAATGTATGAGGTAGAATAGTCTCCTCACTAGAGGCTACAGCCTGTCATTGAAGACTATTTGCAAGCTTTTCTATGTGATTTTCTACAAAGCTATACAAGTCAAAATTAAAGGTAACTAGAATTATAGTTTCTGTATTTCTGTGTTTTGTATCTAATTTGTGATCTATGTAGTCTTTCAAAGCAGAATTTTGCATTCCAAACTACTCTATTTTATAAAGTCGTAGGCACTGTGCTGAAGGGAACAAAAACCTGCTGTATTCTAGACCCTTTTTTACTCCAAAAAGTTTTCAGCACAGACAACCATGAGAGGACTCTTCTGAGGCGTCATCTGTGACAGGAGGAAGCAATCTCTGAGGGCAAGAAAAACCCAATCTTTAATAGCGCTCTCTAAGCTAGCTATGGCCATCCTTTCAGAAGGAGAGTGGGCAGAAACATCTGAGTCATTCAGAATTACTAAGTCAAGTGCATTCTTCACGACTGCCTTTTCAAAATGCATTTCTGGTATCTGTGCTACTTCTGTTGTCTGGACTCATTCATTTGGGCTCATTAACTAAAATGTGAAACTTGAAGGTCTTCAGCTGACTTCTCTTGGTTTCTCATTAATGAGCCACATAGTGTTATGAATTCTAGGTAAAATCTGTGTCTTCAATTTGTCTTTATTGCTATGACAGCACTTGAGTCTGTGTCACTGAAATTTCTTCCTCTATGTCCTGCAATAGCTGGCTAGTTACTACACATGTTAACCTCACCTGCTCCAGGTGATTCTTTACCAAACATTCTAAACTGTTTGCCTTCTTCTTGTTTGATAGCATGAAATAGTTTGGTTGTCTGGGTTTTAAGATAAATGCTATAAGTTCTTATCATAGAACATTTAGTTATGAATAAATATCTGCCTTCATCTTACTCCTGGGCTCTAAGTATAGTCATAGCCTTTGAGATTTTCATAAGTGACCTTTGAAAATGTTTTACATTTGAGCATGGTGGCGCACACCTTTAATCCCAGCGCTTGAGAGACAGATGCAGGCAGATCTCTATGAAATAGAGACCAGTCTGTTCTACATTGTGAGTTCCAGGATGGCTGGGACTAGAAAGTCCCTGCCAAAACAAAAACTAAAACAGAACACCAAAAATCATTTTTTTTTCTGTACTACAAATGGAGCTTTATCCAGCCTTTAATAATAGCCTTCCCTGCATTGCTTCTACATATTCTTCATAAGTGATCTTAATTGCCAGGTATCTGTGGATACTTTTTCTGAAGTCCAAGTTTGATTCCCAGCACCCACATGGCATCTATGAACTATCATTACTCTGGTACCATGGAATCTAATGCCCCCTTCTGATCTCCGCGGGCATTGCATGACATGGGTCACTCTACATGCATGCAAGCAATACACTCATACACATAAAAATAATAAAAAATGAAACAAAATGTCAAAGTGAGTTACTTTCATTTTCACCAATAGGATATAGGAAAACTTGTTATCCATATTCCCTTCTTTCACTGTATTTGCTTCTTTAAAACATTCGTGCACACTCACATTCTTTCTAATAGGCTAATAACGTTTAAGTAGTTAAATTTAGATACTTATTTTGTATTATGAATTTGTCACAAAACTAAAATTTCCAACATAGTATTATGATAATAATTTTAAAATAAGTAAATATATTAAAAAACAGTGAAGACAATACTCAAGATGATTACTCTGAATCAGTTCCTATATTGCAAGACAAACTAAATTTTGAATGAGTTTTCACAAATTGATTCACTTGGTTCACTATTTCAAGAACTTTTTTCCTAAAGTGCTCTTTAAAAATAGGAGCTGAGGGCTGGGTGTGGTGGTGCAAGCCTTTAATCCCAGCACTCGGGAGGCAGAGGTAGGATTTCTGTGAGTTCAAGGCCAGCTTGGTCTACATAGTGAGTTCCAGGACAGCTGGGGCTACAGGGAGACTCTGTCTCAAAAAAGACCAAAAAAAGAACTGATATGTGAATATGTGGAAAGACTTTAAGATCTTATTCCAGCTTCTGTTAGTTCATCCCTCCTGCAACTCTCCTCTCTCTTCCTTAACTCATTCATTTTTTCGTTATCTTCATAAACTTGTATACTTAAAACAAGGATAATATATTCTAATTGTCCTGCTGATGTTTAATTATAAGAAAGGGCTTAATGGGTGCCACAGATTCATCCTCTATTTCAGAATACCACATTAACTTTCAGCAGAAATATTCTTGCCAAAGACCTTGTATTGCTAGTGCTTTAATTTTCTTTAAGCCTAATTTTCTTTCACTGTTTGTTATGTAATGGATCTTCTAGAAACACTTGGCAATATCTGCTTGCTTTGCCTTGAGCTAGTGTGGATTTCTTTTTTCTTTTTAAGAAAGTACAATTGCTGAGAAAAGTTAATGGACAATTCACATGCAATTTGCTTCAGTAAAGGCAGAGAATAAAGGAGTACGTGAAGAGTCAAAAGCTCAGAAAACAGGAGGTGGATGGGTATAAATATTCTTGAAGACCTTACCCAAGTTAAAATCAGATAATGTAGACTTAGGCAAATATTTAGCCCCAACTTAAATATGTTTAAAACATAACAATCTTTAATGTATGTTCCTAGACAGTACAGAGACTATAACTACATTTTAATAGGTAAGATGGCCATCTCAGTATTCTGAGGATATTAGAATTAGTAGAAGGTAAAGCAAAAAATATATATTTACTATAAATAATTAGCAAAATTAAACTATATCAGGAAAATATGAAAACCGTGTAGGAAAAATTGATAGATCTATATAAATTGAAACAAATCACATTTAGTAATTTTCTTTCACAATGTACCCATTTTTGAGACTATGTCAGTACAACTGTTCACTTTTACAGTTTTGTCTAATTGCCATGCAGAACCATGTGAGAAACCAATTCACATCACTCTTCTTTAGATATCTTCATGGAAGACTCACTATGAAGTCATTGCTTTCAGCTTCAAATTACAAAAGTAATGTAGCCACTGGAAGGACTGTAGGCATTTGAGCCACATCATCATGCAACTCACTTGTGACCAGAGAGCCTTCTCAAGACTGATTTCATATATACGACTTTCATTTAATATTGGAGTACTGTCCTGTAACTCCAGATATATATATTTTCAACAATCAATACTGTTTATTGAGTCCATAAAGACTTTCATCAAGGTCTTTCTTCATTCTCAGAGGAATAGTGGCTAGGAAAGACAATAGCTGTTTCAAAAGAGTTAGTGTTCTGTCCACTGTGTTAGTCACATTTGGGGAGGTCACCATCTTGGAAGCATTACATGAGGAAGTTGATGTCTTCTGACACATTGCTGGCTCATTGTCGAGCATTCTACTGTCTGCTAATGATGTCCAGCAGTAAACAAGGGACTGGTTCTAAAATTGAAAATTGTTTTTGTAATAAATGGTAAAACTTTTTCAAGAAGCTGAAAGCTGATTCTGTGGTTCAGTGACAGAGGCAGCTGAAGGCACTGAACTTCCAGGATTGCTGCATTTATTCGGTTATAAGTCACAAGTAGTTGTCAGTCACGTGGCTCTACAGACCTCTCTGAGCAAATGCATTCTATCATTCTAGGCTCCACGTCCAACCATTAGCTTTTTTGGTCACAGTACCATACCCTAATGAAAAATGTCCTTTCGTATTCTGAAATGGATCATTTAATATTGTACTTGTGTTGAGGACGATGTCATATATAGTTATGCATCTTTGACAAAAGGTTTCATAATGTCTCGTATCCCTGGGTCCATAAAAATACAACCATGCTTTCATGTCCTTGAACTTGGTTGGACTCATTCTCTATACTCTGACATACAGCGATTGCATTGATATGTCAGATAAAGTTGTTACTTCTTACTCCCTTGGACCAATGTCATATCAGTATTTTGGACCAGCAAGATACCTTATGGGGAGGAAGGCACTCAAGTTACCTGTGAAAAAGTTATTTTGAAGGACTGCTGAATTGATACATTTCCAATGTAGGAAAGGACATTGCATGGTTTAACCATGCTAGCATGAAACAGTGGTTCTGGGTGTCCCCTTCTATTAGGTAATACGGAGGGAAATTAACAAGCAGAGAGCAGAACTTCAACTTTGAAAGATGTGCTTATTTAATCAATAAATAATATTATATTATTGAGAGCCACTGATGTTAGTCCTAGTAACTGGTTAAACTTATGATATTTGTAAGTGAGCATCATTCTCTGGGCTTTACCTCTCATAAATAGTTCAAATGATGATTAATAGGAATTACCTCACCTGCATCTTTCAAGTTCTTTATGGGAGTACTGATCCAACCTCAAGGAATACCATATTACTTTTACATTATTCATTTCCGTGATGGAGGAAATACTAGTGATTTGCTTTTTTCCCACTATAGTAGCTCTCTCTGCAAAAAGTCAGGAAGCTAATGTAGGAGTTCAGGGGTTAAGTGTGTCTGCTGTATATCTGCTTTGTAGCTCTGGGGAAATTAAAACAGAGTGTATTTAGTAACCACGTGGACTGCCTGTGAAGAAGACATGGGCTGAAACTGTCCTGTTCATCTGTCCCTTCAAACTGATTCTCTCACTAACAGATTTAAGTGGTTTTCTTTTACTCCAGACATTTTTGTTGGTTCAAAGACATGACCAGTAATTCCAAAACAGTCTTATTATTTACCTTTCCCCAGAGAGTCCTACTGTTTACTAGTCCTACAGCATTTGAGGTAAGTTGGACTACTGTTATATGCATGTGTTTTAATCAATTTATCAGAGATCCCAGTGGAAAGGCATCTTGGTTCTTTCAAAATTGGTTAAGGTGTGGTCATTCACTGAAAGCCTAGGACTTTGTTTCAGTGACTCAAGGCACACTTCTGTGCACTTGTCTAGAACATTTCCACCTTTATATGTGAAAGTTAGTAGCCACTCCTTACATTTATATATGTAATGTCACAATAGTCACTTAACAATTGCAGTAATATGTGTGAGTTATACTCCTTTGATACCTGATATTATTCCACTCTTGTTAAGATAGACACAGCCACATGGTTCTTGCTGATTAAATCCACTGTTTGTCCTGTGCCATTTTGGGAGCACATTTTCTCCATTTCATTAAAGGATCCCAGTTTGATTTAGTACCTTCCAATATCAACACAGAAGTATAAACAGTGTGTGTGTGTGTGTGTGTGTGTGTGTGTGTGTGTGTGTGTGGTGCACATGTGTGCAGTGCTCTCCCGGAGAACAGAAGAGGACA
>NW_008352267.1:8215031-8221637 GCF_000622305.1 Nannospalax galili
GTAAGTATAAAATGTGTGTGTGTGTGTGTGTGTGTGTGTGTGTGTGTGTGTGTGTGTATTTGGGGGCTCTTCCTACATTTTATATGATCTTAGTCAATTCATTTTAATATTTTAATCTCACTAAGCTTTGGGAAACAGTTGTGCTAAGGTAGTTCTGACATAAAATGCCTTCAGACATATTCCCTATATTCAGAAAATTAGACTAATTTCTAATTCCTCTATCTGAAACACTGAACCTAGAACAATTGTTCAGTTTTCAGACACTGATATGTTCAAACTGATCCAACTTTATGTTTCTTTGCCCACAGTTTGTAGCCTTAGATTAGTTCTCTCTGAATCTGTGTTAGTATAAATTAGAATGAAATGTTTCTATTTTTTCAAGAAATGTACAAACTCCTGTGTTACTCCTTTTACCTAATTTTTGCTGGCCTGCTAGGACTGAATCTATCTATATGTCTACAAGCAAATTGTTAGTCAGGGTTTTTCTCAGAGAAATCAGCAGGGTTTTGCAAGTTGATTATCTCAGGGTCTATCAGCTTATCTATGAATAATTTTCTTACTTAAAGACAAGTGAATATGAACATTAATTTTATTTATGATATACATTTACAGAAAAGTCTGAATTAATGTTTCTGTGATTTATGGGCTTGCCACATTTACACATAAAACTGACTTCAAAGTTCCCTTTTTCTTTATTTATCAAATCCAGCTATTTCACTCAGTTTTAGAGATTTAGAATTCTGAGAATTTTGGAAATGTAACTGTGAGATTATTTCTTTTTTTTTAATTGTTGATGATATAACATACTGAGTTTGGATGCTGACAACATTTTGTTTTCTGCCTGTACACCAAGAAAGTGGGAATTGATAAAATGCAAAATGACTTAGAATATATAAGTGCACAGGAAGAACAGATACAGGACAAGAATGTGCTGACTATGCTGACAGAGCAGTTTCTGTTTGTCCCCATGGTCCAAGCATATTGATATCCTCAAATTCCTTGACAAAACTAAGGACCCCTACAATATATGGCCTTTTGTTTAAACTTATTTGTATTGGTTTCTTTCAGCTATAATCAAACTATTTTAATTCCATCAGGTTTTAAAATAAACTGAATGAAATAAGTTATTGTGGAAAAAAATAAAGTAATAGATGTATAAAAATCAAAACAAGTCATTTTAACAGCAAAATAACTTGAAAGAGCAGAAGCAGGCATGATGTAGCACCTCTTTAATCCCAGCACTTGGGAGACAGAGGTGGGTGGATCTCTGTGAGATCAAGGTCAGCCAGGTCTATACAGCAAGTGTTAGGTCTATATAGTACTAACTTCTTATACATAAGTATATATCATGATGTAAATGCAGAAACCAGGGAGGAAAAGGACAAGGAGCCTGAGAGAGAGGAACAGTGGGAGACGGGTGTTTCCAAGGGGAAAATTGGTAAAATGGGGTTATTTAAATGGGAGAGGAATAGGAGGGTTATACAAAGAACTATGGGGGTAAAGGGGAGGAAAGAGCTCAAGAGAGGTGGGACCATAGGAGACAGGTATTTTCAAGGGTTAAATGCGGTTATTTAACTGGGACGAGAAGAGAGAGGATTAGAGAGTGAGAGAGAGGAGATAAATAATGATTAGCTGATGTGAAAAACCAGAATGAAAGGTATCAGTTCAAAAACCCACTAAAAATTACATATACAATATTTCTACGTAAGTCCATGTGTATAGCTGAAGGCTATATAATAAGAAACATTGCCAGAGAGGTGAAACCTCCCTTCAAGCTATTAGCCAGAGTAGTCCAATACACTTCCCAATTTACACATGCTATTGTCACATCCCTTGATTGCCTCCCAGAATTTGAAGGTAAGACCCTATTCCTGATGAGAGGACATGCTTTGGACACAGGAATTGGAACAATGGAGCTGGAACTGACTTAGAAGCCTCCTCCATGAAGACTAGCTTTCATAGTTTCAGAATATATTATGCAGCTTGCTAAGGGAGAACATCAGTTGGTGCTCCAACCCCAGCTTTAATTCCTAATAACCGTAACAATCACTGGCACAGCAAATTATATCAGGGCAGGAGTGGCACTTTTATCTTGGGAGGTAATCAACAGGTACCTAATTGGACTCAAAGTCCACTCAATGGAAGGGAACTCATGTGTAGTACTGTAAACACAGCAAAATAGACGTGGCTAGAGATGTCATAGAGCTTAGAAGAATTCCCCAAAATGCTATATCTCTAGAAAAGTATAATTTCTTACTATATTCTAAATATTAATCCTTTAATTTACAGACAACTATGACAGTCACCACTCATTAAAGAAGCTTCTTTTGCAAAAGTCAGAGACTGTTACAGAATTCCATAACTGGTCACACACAGAATAACTGTGAACTGTCCAATCCTAAGTGACACCTTAACAATGGATCCCCTGTATCTAAGGGTTTATGGAACATAGTGGAACAAGGGGTGGAAAGAATACTAATGTATCTCTGCACTCTCATCAGTGATACTATCTCATGCAGCAGAGGGCAACAAATACAAAAGGACACACAATGTCCAAAGAGTAGAGAATAAGAGCCTGCAGAGTGTGGGCCCATGGACAGGACTCCTATATTAAACACCACCCACCTAGGGCTCAGGACCATTGTGGAAGAGGGGATGGAACGATTGTAAGGGCCAGGAAAGTGATGCATGACCATATGGAAACAGAGTCTTACAGGCTCCTGGGACCTTGCTCATATGAACTTACAGCATTGCTGTCAGCATGCAACAAGGCCCATGAAAACTCAAGGAGTCAAAAACCCAGCATAGAACTGGGCAAATGGGCAGCAGGCCCCAATCTTAGCCTTAGAAGTACTGGCAGCTGATTACTGGGTGAGAACGAGCTGATCTTCTTTAAGGGAGTGATTCTAGATGGGCAGACGAGACCCCAGTGAATGAACTTGAATTGAGGGATATTTAGTATACTAACATGACTTATAGGCCTTAACATAAATGACAGAATGCATGAAATCCAGTGGGGGTGCTATGGGAGGGTGTGGCTGGGGGTAGAGGTATAAAGATGGTTATGATGGTTTGTATGAAATACACAAAAAAATCGATAAAAAAATTAAAAATAAATAGTATTTCATTTATTACATAAATAAAATACTATAGAACTATTGCATGTAATAAAATTCTTATGAATAAAAAAAATCAGTGCAATAATATTCAAGTCCAAACTCAATTATAATTGTTTCAAAATGGCAGGAATAGTACCATCTGATTCAGTAATAAAATACTTTAAATGGGATTCTAACACTTTTCTTGACATGATATATACTGAGCACATAGTTGTCACATAGGTAGAGCATTAATATTGATAAATATCCTCTGTTTACTATGTCTAAACATTATGCAGCACATAAAACATGGTGGTGTAAGACTATAATGGCTTGCATTTGTTTCTCCCTGTTTCCCAGTACTGGGCTTCCAGGCATATGCAGCCACATCAGAAGTTTTGCATGTATTGAAGATGCAGACTCAGATCTTCATACTTGCAGAACAACACTTTGACATTCTAAGCCATTTTTCCAGTCCCCTTGGTATTAGGTAATTGATGAATGTTCTCTCTGTAGTCCCTTTCAACCTTTAGTAATAATGATTTCAGATTCAGGATAACAGGCTACATGCTTAGGACTTGAATTTTAAGATACCCTCACCACTTTAATTCTAGTTTATTTCTAGAGGAAGACTAAGTTTTTTTTTTGTTTGTTTTGTTTTGTTTTTCTGGATGTCAATATGGCCATTTGAAAGTTGACAGCTGCTGTGTATGTTGGCACAAGCCTTTAATTCTAGTATTCAGGAGGTACAAGCAGGAGGATCTATTTGAGATAAAGGACAGCCTGGTCTACACAGTGAGTTCCAGATCAGTTGGGGCTACAGGGAGGCCTTGTCTCAAACAAACAGTCAGACAGACAAAATGAAGTTGACAGTTGTCTCATTTCTTTTGCAGGTTGCTATGGCTATACACTTAATACTGGAGATATAAGTAAGAACATTGAGTAGTCCTGAAGCAAAATTTCACCAATACAATGTGCAACTGAACTTTTCACAAGCTTTTTGTTTGCTTCATTCCACTCATTTCCTTTTTGGAATTTCTATATCATAGATAGAGCTACAGCACCTGTCTTCTAAACTGATGAGTTGAAATGACACATTTTGGTGACAGAGCATAAAGAAAGAAGGTTTCATCCTAGCTGAGTGTACTGAACCACCAGGTGGCCATCACCTGCAAAATTTGGATTCTTTAATGTGAAAGAATAACTGAGGTTTGTTTAATATTTTGTTGTTTACTTTCCATTGATGTGAGAAAAATGCAAATTTAACTGATGCAGTCAATTTAGGAAAAAGAAAATTAAAATTCGTGTGTTACAAATGTTGACAGTCATTAAGGAGGGGCTGGAGAGGTGGCTCAGTGATTAAGAGAACTGGATGCTCTTGTAGAGGACCTGAGTTTGAATCCCAGCACCCACATGGCCCCTAACAACTGTCAATAACTTCAGTTCCAGGGGAATTCAGTGCCCTTTTCTAACCTTTGTGGGCATTGCATAACATGAATGCACTTACACACATGCAGACAATGCAGACATACACATAAAATAAAAATAATAAAATATTAAGAAGAAATTCATAAAGGGATAGTAAAAATAAAGTTAAATATAGATGTCATGACATCTGCTTTTCTTGATGCTTTCTCTCCAGTGAAAAAGGAATTTCATGTAAAGAAGGAGACATATGATAAGATAATGTTACCTCTGTTTTTAGGAAAAAAATCAAAGACTTTACTAATATACACAAAGAAACCAGTAAGATTAAATAATACATGCCAATCAGAGATAAGGAGCTACTTGCACATAAAGGTTAAAGTATTTAAACCCTAAGATCTGGAAATACCCTGCCAGTACTGCTATACTTCCTTGGCATTTATCTTGTCATTTAAAATCTTCACAGCATGCAATGTATTGGCCTTAGTTTTCCTGCTCTGTAGGAGACTGGAAGCCATGGTGAACAGACTAGAGAGGGAGAAGAGGAAAAAGAGAGACAAGCAGCAGGGGAACAAGACCTCTACTATGGGAGGCAGTGAGAGATGTCTTGGGACACAGCTGTAGGAATAAAGTCCACATAATTGAGTGTGGGAAGGTGCATACAGAGAGAGAGAGAGAGAGAGAGAGAGAGAGAGAGAGAGAGAGAGAGAAAGAGAGAGATCTTTCCATATGTTAATGTGCTATGCTGTTAAAATAGTTTGAATCTTAGACAGTTTCATTGTAGAGGTACGTTGCTGAAATGTGTATTAACAGGGTATCTTTGGCCTTTGAGAACTATTTTTTAACAATGCATTGGGAACTGTTAGTTTCCCATTCGCTTTGTCTAACTCCGGCTGCTCCATCTCTCTTTCGCACACTTCCCTCCTTCCACTTCTGTTTTACTCTTTTCCTCTCTTCTTTACATCCCTACCCAATACCCAGCTTCCAGTGAGTGAGGGTGGATTTGCAAGTTCTTGGTAATAATTTCCCAGTTCTTGAATTCTTGAATGTCATTGCAAAAATTTTGTAAGACTGACATGCTAAAATAGCAGATAAATCATGAAACGATATCAGGTAAAATATCTTATACATAAATGTTAAGTGTTAAATAAAACATTTTAATTAAAAATTAAATTTATAGAACAAAAACACACTGTATCAGAAGAAAGTCAACATTCCATATGTGATCCAAATTTAAGTAGAATCATACTGCTATAATTTCTTTTATATCTTATTTTCTTCTTTCCCTGCATTCTGTTTTTATAACAATTCAACTACAGTTCTAATGAGGTGCCCCTGGCATAGTGTTCTTTCTCTATTTTATGTGAATTCACTGGCACACCTGCTCTGTGATTTTCTCCCTGAGGTCCCAACAATGAGATGTATTTCCCTTTTCTAAAGGTTAATGTCATTTACAGCTGTACATGCCTCACTCCTTAGAGAAAATGATTGTCTAATTGTTAAGAAGGAAAATCAGTCTGGACTCATTTCTCAGTCCTGGGACTTTACTCAAATTGTTTAAACTCTCTCACATTCAGCTTTTTTTTTTTTTAAATTTAAACAATCATTACTTTGCTTTTTTGGCTGTAGTAATAATTAAAATACAAGGAAGGCCCAAAGCATAGTGTCTGTCACTGTGCAAACATTCTGTAAATGTCAATTATTATTTAAATCATGGTAATAGTCAAATGATTCTTGTCTTAAACCGAGTCATACTACAGACTCTGAACTCCTTGAAGGTAGGTAGCATCATGACTAAGACAGGACATTGCCTTATGTGGGAGGAATATCCAGTAGACAATCATGGTCAGCATTTTATTATTTCAAAAAAACATGAACATCTACTCTGTTCCAGGCATTATTATTCAGCAGGAAATATGGTGGCTATCTAAAAAAAATATAAATCATTTAGATTTTACTTACACACACACGCACACACACACACACACACACACACACACACACACGTGCGCATGCACACACAGCCTTAATTTGAATTTAGATTCATCAGTCTTTCTTCAATTACATATCTCTCCAAGAGTAA
>NW_008352267.1:8221722-8248677 GCF_000622305.1 Nannospalax galili
GGAGAATATGGTGGTGATTAAAAAAAAATAAAAAATATATATTTTACTTACACACACACACGCACACACACACACACACACACACACACACACACGTGCGCATGCACACACAGCCTTAATTTGAATTTAGATTCATCAGTCTTTCTTCAATTACATATCTCTCCAAGAGTAAACTTAGTTGGTCTTTTTTGGGAACAAATTCCCCACATGCCAGAGCCTGTTGAACAGTGATGTGTGTTGAATTCTGATGACTGAAAGAAAGGGTCATAATACTGAAGAAACGTTTGTTCACACATTACACAATAACATGACACAAGCACAAATGTCTTATTGGAAATGATCTAGAAGCGGCTTGTTGAGGGTCAAGAGAATTAATTTTGCCGCTACAAAGAAGTATGTTTGTTTGTTTGTTTTCCATCAATAGCCAGAACCATGCTTTTAATACACATTACACTTGAACACTTCTTCAAAAGCCTCCAATGGCTTTCTATCACAGTTCCAAGGAACCCAAAATTTAGATAAGGATCTTGGGTACTTCTTCAGTCTCATTCTTTAGCAATCTTCTTTCTATTCCACAAATCTATTAGGGAAAAGCCATTTTTTTATTCAAATTCCTTCTACATCTTTAGTTGCTGAAAGACTGCCCAGTGTTCTTAGCTACTACATGCTATATTGAAAATGGATGAATGACTGATAAAACTGAGCTCTCTTTCAAGAGAGAGAGAGATTATTCAGGTTGCCCTATGTACATGGCATTGATTAATATTAATTAGGCTTCTATTTCAAGAACCCCATCATACTTAATAGTAGAAGACTTCAAGGAAGATGTGTATAGTTGGTCATTAGAGAGTTTTACATATTCCCTATAAAGAAAAGATTCTGTGCTCCTCTTTAACATATCTTTTCTTTTTTTCAGAAAAAAAAATTAGAGCTATGGAGGTTTGTCATTTCTGCCAGTGTATTAGGAAGCATAGCGTCATAGAAAAAAAAAAATCTCTGCACATATATTTTGGCAGGCTCCTAGTAGACCTTATAGTCTAATTGTGGTAATACTTCGAGGTCCAAGGTTAGCACATATTTTCATCACAGAAGGGAGGATTCTCTTAGTACATAAAGTACATTAACAAATTGTCTAGTTTTCTGTCTGTGTTCTCTTTCTCTCTCTCTCTCTCTGTATATATATGGATATATAGTAACTTATACATCAATTAACTTATCAAATATTTTAGTAATATAGGCAATCATCCTTTATTATGTTTTGTTCACACTAGAAAACAGGAGATACAAATAAAATTTGAAACCTAATTTTCAAATTTTAAAGAGTATTTATGGTATATAAAAAAAAAACAAGTGATAACTAGCAAGCAGATTCTATGTTTTGAATATGGTAATAAGACATTGACAGAAACAGGTTTATACAGAAATCACCTTGCCATCACATGACTTCCCATCATGTGTCTTATGCATATTGACAGGAAAGTTTGTAATACTATGGTTTTCTACCTCTTTTTTATATCATAATCTAACATATATTCCTCTTCAACTAAAGTTGCTGAAGCTTCAGTTGTGTTAGTCTGGATTATTTTTAATGAGAGTGGACAAACTATTTGCAAACCCAGAATCTGGCAGTAATAGGACATCAGAACATTTGGAGATTAGAATTCAGCTATTAACTAAAGCTATTAAGTACCTGTCAAATGCAATAAACCAGTTAGAGTATTGTTCAAAGAAATAATGAACAGGAACAACAAAACATACATTCTTGCTTATTAAGTAAACGTCATCAGGATAAACATGTATTTCTTGCAATTACTATAAATATATAAGAATTATAGGCATAGGGGTCTGGAGAGATGGCTTAGTGGTTAAGAGTACTGGCTGTTCCTGCAGAAGACCCATATTTGAATCCCAGCACCCAAGTGGCAACTAGCAACCATCTGTAGCTCCAGCTCCACGGGATCCAACACCTACACTTGTCCTCTGCAGGCACTGCATGACACAGGTGGAATTACACACATGGAGGCATAACATACATATACATAAAATAAAAAAAGAATTATAGGAATAGAATTTTAAACTTAAATCTCAAAAGATATAATTTTCAAAATATTAATAATGTATATATTTAACATTTCTCTTTTATTAAATAATTAACTAAGGAATACAACATAATAATCCGATGTTGGATATACTAAATTATTATTAGCTTATTAATTATATATAATGTTTATAATAGTTATATTATGTGTTCTAGAATACATGTATAACATCACTAATACTAAATATGTAGCATTATATTTAAGTTATCAAAATACTAAAAGCTATGTTATGAAGGTTAATGAGGAATTAGAACTCAAGAGTCAAAGCTGTGATGCTAGCAGTTGAATTTTGAAGTTGTGAAAGTCTGTTTTCAACTTGGTCTTGCACAGCCATCTATTAGTGATGTTTGGTGTAGATTTGTATCTTTTATCACTAATACTAAATATGTAGCATTATATTTAAGTTATCAAAATACTAAAAGCTATGTTATGAAGGTTAATGAGGAATTAGAACTCAAGAGTCAAAGCTGTGATGCTAGCAGTTGAATTTTGAAGTTGTGAAAGTCTGTTTTCAACTTGGTCTTGCACAGCCATCTATTAGTGATGTTTGGTGTAGATTTGTATCTTTTAAGATTGTAACACAGGATTGGGCTCAGGCATTTGTGAACCAGTCCTTTTATTTCTCATTTTTATTACCTGGTAATTCACAAAATACAGCAAAGTTCTATATGCTAAAATGAATAGTGTAAAATAAGTGACAATAATGGGTGCATGATCCACCCAGTGTGCAAAAGCAACTTTCAGAAACTGAATAATGTCAGGGCCAAATATGTATGCTTCACTTATGCAAAAAATTAGTGAGTTTTCAATGTCTTGTGTCCTAAGAGCTCTAGTAACTCAACTAATAACGAGTAGAATGATGTACAGTTCTTTGTGGTCCCACAACTAGGCACTTGTTTTCAACCAAGGTCCATTGAATATTTTTAATGGAAGACAGTTTCCTAATGATGGTGATAGACTTCCTTCAGAAACAGCTCAAGCTCATCATAATCATGGTGCAAATTCTTGAACCATCTCTAGTCCTATAAGATGCACATAAAAGCATCTCAAAGAGACCAAAGAAAAAGAAAAAGAAAAAAAAAAAAAAACATCTTGTCTGCAAAGAAGAACCATGCTAGCAATCAGAAACCTCCTTGGTCATAAAGCTTAATGAGTAAAGCTACAAATATCAACACTTCAGCCTTTTGTAAAACTCTTTCTCTCTGCAGTAGCTAGGGACTGACAAATGTTTAATGAACAATTAAATAGCATGGATCAAATTTCCCATAAGGAGCATGTGTAGCCCTCAGAAACAAGAAGATTTACCAAGTGCTGTGTCAAGTTCTTTGTACTAACAGGTTCAAGGTATGTATAATTTCTTTGTTTCTTAGAAACTGAGATAGACTGGAATTATCAACACTGCATCTTATAAACTTTTGACAATGATATTAATTTGGACTCTATTTACCTAGATGCAGCAATATTTTTTCATTACACATCTATGGAAGAATATTCTATCAAAGCTTCTACTTAGGGGGCTGGAGAGATGGCATGGTGGTTAGGAGCACTGGCTGTTCTTGCAGAGGACATGGTTTCAATTCCCAGCACCCACATGGCAGCTAACAATCGTCTGAAACACTTTAGATCCAGGGGAATCTGACGCCCTCTATTGACCTCCACAATACAGAAATTGCACGATACAGGTGCACTTACATACATGCAAGCAATACACTCATACACAAAATTTAAAAATAAAATATTTTAAAAAGCTTTCAGTCAGATGTTTCACTTTATTCTTATTTCACAAGCCTTGGATAAATGTGGAGCATCAATTAGTCTGAAGCAAAGCTAGCTCAGTTACATATGAAGGTATAAAGTAGATGAATGGAAGATGAAAATAGAACTAGTCAAAAGATGATACTTTCTAATGGTAGGTGTACTTAGAATGTCTGGACATTTAAATATCTCTGATGTCCCACAAAATTCACTAAGCAATGGAAACTCATAGAGCTTTATTTATTACAAATTATCCTTTTAAAAAAATCTCAAACTCCAAACTTGGTTTATGCATGTGTTATATGTCTAAGAGAATATGCACTGCATGATAACAAAACGTATGTCATAATTTTACAGCAGATAGTGTATAAGCATAAATAGGTCAGGAATCACTTAACAAGAAGTATAACAAACAACTTCCAAACTACCTTGCATAACTAAAACCTCTGGAGAATTATTGACATGTCCCACATACATAATCACTCTTTTAGATGATTTATTGTACTCAAAAGCAATCATTTTGGAAAAGTTGAAATGAAGTATTATATTTCTGTCAATAGAAACATGCTAAATATTAAATCTTCACATACTGAAAATTATATTGTTGAATATATTCATTCTGATGTGATAACATACATACCATATAATAAGGAGAGGACTATATAGCATATTATAATCCCTTTTGTTGAAATCCTCCAAAATTTTACACAGAACTAAGAATTTTTTGACTCTATATGCTCCTATTTCCTGTGACCATATTGAAGGACTGAGGTAATTTTGAATGCACTATGAAAGGATTATATTCTTTGGTAACATGAAGAAATGGTATCTGCTTGGAAAAAATATATATTCCAAATGAGAATAAAATGTTTCATTTAATTCATGGAAATGTGTGATCCAGTCTTTCTATATCAGAACCAAAAAGGCAAAAGAACATGAAGGAACACACCCAGTTAAACTGTGAGAGCAATGACACTAACAATAACTGAAGTAGCTAAAGAACAAATTTAAGGATTTACCAGTATTACCAAGTTATGAGATCTCCTGGCATTTGTAAGCTACTTCACTTGGGGAATTTAATTTCATGCTTCCCTACTCTTGTAAAAACTTCCATCTGTAGGGTTCATCAAGCTTCTGAGTGGTCAAAAAAATGTCAAAATTTCAGTTGAAGAAAGCCAAGGAAAAAGATGTCAACATCATGCCAGTAAATGACCTCTTTTCTTTCTTTTATTTATTTTTTCCTTTCTTGGGGGGGGGAAATGTGTTACTCAATGGATATGGATTCTAAACATGTATGGTATAAACATTTTTGTTCAAAGAAGAAAAAGAAAATCTTTGGCCCCAAGAAAAATAAGGTCTTGTTCATGGATATAAATACTTCTATGTTCTTCAGAGAAAGAATTTATTGATATAATAAATACACTATGTATGATTATTGGAGTTTACTTTAGGCTTGCATTTCAAATATATCACATTTAAAATGGTTTTCTCACTGAAATAATTCATCACATTTATAGCAGGGTAGACTTTCTATTTAACAAGTTGCTGTATCAACAATATTTGGAAAAAATGGATAACTTTTCTCATCTTTTATCCTTTTATGATATTAACATTATATATCTACATAAGGAGAGAAAATGTGAGGAACTCTAAAATAATGAAGATTATTGTAAGTAGAGAAATAAACACTTCATTTTGTGTATCTAAATACTTGGTTGACTACCTAGATCATCTGTACCCTATAGATATTCAGAAAACTGAATAGTTCTGATATATATCATTAGGCAGTCTTTATTAGTTTGTTAAAATTTATTTAAGTTTCCAAGGACATACTGAAGAATTCAAACAACTTTGAAGAATTTTAATATTTTATGCATTCAACATTTGACATATTTCTGTACTCTCTAAGGCACTGTAGAATTCCACTGTTTCAGTGGTTGATATGAGGATATATCTGAGATCAAGACCATGGAATTACATGGTGCTGAGATTCAGAAGCACCATCGCTGATTTCTAGGTTTCTTCTACTAATCTGACTCACCGGAGAGACCAGATTTTACTAGAATCCTTGGGTATGTATGGCTGTGAAGAGTGAAAATACCATCTGATGAAAAAACTAGGTGAGTTATCATGGTCTAGCCAGGTCAGCACTGCTTGTGAAAACTCTAATGGACAGCATTAATTTGGGTTTGTCTTCTAAGATAGTTAAGATTTGGTCATAACTGTATCAGTATTTACATTCTGCCTAACATGTCTTCTTTTTTTCCACAGGTGAATTTTCTTAATAAATATTTTAAACTCATAATCATCTTGGAATTTGCTTCTGAAAAATCAAAAATCTAACACAAATAGCTCTATAGTCTTAATTCTAAAGTCCTCCTTATGCCTTGGGTTGTGATGGAACATTTTTCCCTGAGTGCTATTGTTTCTCTGATAATCAAAGGAAACTGCTTTCAAAAACAGAATAGAAAAGTATACATTATAAAAACTAAAAGTTTCACAGAAGTTTAATAGAAATGATGTGATTGCATGCAATGGTTACACAGAACTACACATCTTCCAGCTTCTCTTTCCAAGTTTCCACATATTCTCTCAATAAGTTATTCTGCCTCAAAAACTGCTATGAGCATTTTGGGATTAAAACGTTGCTTGCTAGATATATTTTCACATTTTTTTCTGGGCACCAAACAAACGGACAAATGAACAAACAACAACAACAACAAAAAAAAAAAACAACAAAAAAAAATCAGCTCTTCACATAACATCACCACTTAAAGGATTGTACCTGAGGAAAATCCCTGTGTGGTAACTCCTCAGTGTGTGTTATCTTTAATTGGGGGTGAATACAACAGAGGTGATTCCAAAATATCTTTTCTGTTTTAGCCAGAGGGGTGAATAAATTCTAAAGAGTTAGCTATTTTAGAAAAAAAAATTCTTATATGACAATGTCTTTGAGATTTTTTTAAGTGTACACTCCTCATCTGGATACCACAGATTTTATTTTGTCAGAACTCCTCTGGGGAAATGCAGGTATGTGCTCTGCATCGAATATGCCTTTTTTTTTTTTTTTTTTCCTAAAGGCGACAAAGCACTCTACTCATAGTTTCAACAGCTCATTATGTGAAACATAGGAAATACATTCTAAGCCTCTGGTGCCAAGACTTCTGCCCTAGCATTCCTGTCCTTGTGGTATTCCAGCAGCTCTGATTATATGGAAGAATTTCTGAAATTGTAACAGATGTCTACCTCAGCGTTACCACTAACATGTTTACTAAATGCAAAATCTTTGTTATAAATTCTATACGTAGTATCTTATGAAAAGTCTTCATTTATTTATTTCAATGTTATATGTGCATATGCTTTAAAACTCTTACAAATTTAAGATTGAATGATGTACCATAAGCCTAATTAGTAGTCAGGTCTAGCAGAATTTAGGCTTTTTCAGTTTATTTATTGTTTTTTCTTTTTTTCTTGTGTGTGTGTGTATGTGTGTGTGTGTGTGTGTGTGTGTGTGTGTGTGTGTGTGTGCATTGCCTGCATGTATGCAAGTGCACCCATGTCATGCAATGTCCGTGAGTGTCAGAAGGCAGCTTTGGATCCCCTGGAACTGGAGTTATGGACACTTATGTGGGTACTCATCACGTGGGTGCTGAGAATTGAACCCCAGTCCTCTGCAAGAGTTGTCAGTGCTTTTAACTGATGAGCCATCTCACTAGCCCTAGTCATTTCCTTTTGGAAAAAAAAAATACTTTTTACAAAAGCCTTGTCATATACCAAGGGTAACTTTTGAAAACTGTTATCTTTCACTGTTTTATCACCAGATAAAGTAAGTTTCTGTGAGGTTTAATACCTTTTCCATGATCACATAGGCAGCAGCAAAGGGAGCTGCACTTGAACCAGGTTTTTAGGAATATTAAAAACAAGGTTTTGACCACTTTACTGTATTTTTTCAGATAAATGCATTAATGAAATATCTAGATCCCCTGATACAAAAATGAGGAGTAATTGCAAATTTTAAGATCCTTTATTCAAATTTTCAAACTTCTTCTCTTGCCAGAGACACTCCACATTGTCAGATATATTAAATTTGTGGTAGTAAAAATACCTGTCATCTGTTGAAAACTGTTCCCCTAAGCCTCAATCAATAATATTCATCCGGTAACCATCTTAGCTCATGTTTCACAGTACAAAACTGCTGTAACACTACAGTGTAGCCCTGGTTTTTTAAAAAAGGCATTAAGCTGTGGTATTTGGTCAAGAAGATGTATCATTTCTGAAGATGTGACATATAAACACTGTGAACATATTTAAACAAAAGAATGGAATAAGTAATCACATATTACTTTTCTTTCTAAAAGAAAATGAATGTGTAAGGCCATTCTTTGCACCGAAATACCAGTAGAACATTTAATCAGTCAGCTGAATGTAGTCAAGAATATTATAGGCATATTCAGAGCTAAGCAGAGAAGGAATCCTTTTCTACTAAAGCAGAAGTGCAGTCAGGGATTTATAGCACATATTGGAAGGGAGCTCACCTTGCTAGGAAAATTATTTCTGAAGATGCTAAACTTGAAGTGAATGTTAAGCAGTGTAGATGAGGAACCTGGAATTTTAATAAAAGAATAATGAGAATACTCATACAAGAAGTGATATTCCTGATCTCATTAGTTTTGTTCATGAACATAGGGTGAAAAGAGCAGAAACAAAGCAAGAAATGAAATTTGGATGGGCCAGCATACAACCAACAAAAAAGACATTGTGAGGATAAATACTTTCTTGAGTGGTAGTGAAGTGTAACCAAATGTTCAGATTATCATTGTAAGGTAATTTAATGCCTATATGCCCCATAAGATAAAAAAGTTTGCACTTCACATATTCCTTATTTATATTCCCCATTCCTTTTTCCATTTAAAACTAATCTCTGTTTGCCGAGGTATTTTTTCCTGGGAAGTCTATTTCTATTCACCACAGAGAGGGGGAGCAATGACAGACAGAAGAAATTATTCCATCAACTCCTTGCAGGAGCATGTGTTAGATACATCAACAAAAAACTCCACACCCAGCATGGTTGGTGTCTGACAAAGCTGTAACCCTGGATTTCACTGCATATCTTGAAACAGCTTTGAGAGGTCTCCTGTCCAAAGCAATCGCTTACTACTTATATCACATCCAGGGAGGGGCGTCGTGGGTCTTTTAAGATTTTTGTGAGTTTTCTAAACCTTTTGAGCTTCCTTCCTCCATGCAGGAGGAAACAGCAACAGAATATACTTTTTTTCACAAAACATGGAGTTAAATAAAGCTGTGATTATCAAAAGAGAAAGTCATGCTGGAATGGATGGACTCCACTGGAGCAGTTGCCTTGTTTCCTGAATCCAAAGTAGGTAGTTCAGGTAAGGTAAGTGATTTCCTGTGAATAGCACCTAACAGAGTTTTGAGTTAGTTCTATGTTATCCATAATTGACAAACACAAATCAGATTTTCTTTTCTGCATGAGGACACAGCTTAGAGTTGGGTGGGGGTTGGGGGGAAAGCTAGCAACAACTGATGAACATCTATCAATATCTGATGTGAGTGCTCATAAAGACATAAGGAACACAAAATACATAAAAGCATTCCAATGACATTTAAAGGGTGACTCCAGGAAACTAGACTTGTAAAAAATATCAATTGTCACAATCATTTTATTCATCTCTTATTAGATGAAAGGACCTTGGTCCAAACTCTATTATCTGTATCCAAGTTAGCAATGACAAGTAGAAACCATATTGTCTTTTACTTAGTATGAATAAGTTGCTTAGAATGTTTGTCCAGTGGCCTTACACATTTATTATAGAAAAGAAAAAGAAAAAGAAAAATATTCATAAAGTATCTAGCTCTAATTTTCATTACCAAGAATGAGTCAGGATTTCACACTATAATACACATTCTATTTAATCTAATGGATTGTATATGATTTAATTAAATTTGATTTTATATAATGAAAACCGTATTAGAAAGAAATGCTTTCTATTCTATCATGCAAACATTCAGCACATTACTTACTGGCATGTCCTGCCTCATCCCTCTTTCTCATCTCCCATATATTAGATCTCTATGTACCATATGAAATGTATTGTATTGATTTGTGGTCCCCACTAACCCCACAATGCAGGATCTTATTTCTCACTCTCTCCAAGAGCTTCAGACTTCAAGTGGCAACAGAAATATGTTTAGACTGTAAAATCAGTCCATATGCATACTCAGAAAAGAATATGTTTGTGTGTTCCAAGGCATGCTTTTATGCATGGGGCACAGAGCAAAGCTTACCTAAATCTGTTACGTACATTCTAGAAGCTCACTGTGGGAAAATAGACACTTCTCATTGGAATTTTAATTATCACAACATTTTTCAAAGACTCTTTAATTATGTGCTGAAAGACATTTGGAAAAAAATAACATTTTCACTTAAGAGTTCCACTGGGAAGAAATAAAAGACATGCAAATTTATTTTTGCTGTATCATAATATATTATGATATAAAATTACAAATTGTTTAGGTGATTAATAGTATAAAGTTTATGGAAAAGGATTTATCTGTAAATAGGGATTCAAGCAACCATAAAACATCAATGCCATAGTTTCACAATAAGCAGCTTATGAAATAATATACCTTGTAATATATTTTGTAGTATAATATATATTTACAATATTTTCCAAAAGAATTGAAAAGGAGTAGTGAGATAGCTTAATGAATAAATGCACTCCATTTAAGATGTGAGTTAGGATCCCAGAATTCATCTGAATGTGGCATGGGGCAGACCACAAGAAACTCAGTGTTGTAAGTGCAGATACAGGTGCATCCCAGGTCTTTCTGTCAAACCACTAAGGCCAGAACAGTGAGTTCTAATTTCAGTGAGTGATTCTATTTCAAAAATTGAGGTGAATATAGAAATAAGTCATTAGGAGTCATTTTAATACTATGTTCATTTAATACAATATTAGATGCAGGTTCTTGCCTAGGGCTCATGACCTATCTAACCACAGGTTCTTGGCCCGCATAATGGTGCAGTGTATGAGTTCAATCTCATACAGTAGGTCCTTAAATCCAGTCAGATGGTAGTTGGTTATTCCAATCATATTCTTGCCACTATAACACTTAATGCTATACCATAGAGTAATGCATTTATCAACCTTCATCAGAGAAATTTCATCTTGCCATAGAAGGAAATTAACATAAAAATCAGAACTGATCAACATTCAGAGAATAAGAAACTTTAAGAGTGCTTAGGCCTAAGTGGGTCATCTATGTCACACCCTCAACCCAAGTCCCATGGGTCTCATGGAGGAGGAGGTAGAAAAATTGCGAGAACCAGAGGTGGTAAATGACTATAAAAAATTGGTGTTTTCCAGACAGCAGGGCAATTATACATATGAATTCACAGCAATTATGACAGCAGGAACAAATTCTGCTGAAACTCAAATGGACAAAATCCCAGCAAAGGGTTGAGAAGTGGGTATAAAACACTGCTCTCCTCAAGCTGAGCCATGATTGACATTTCATAGTTGCTAGGAGAGGGAGAGTCAGTTTTCTTTAAGGTTATGATCCTTCATAGGTTTACCGCAATCCAAGGAAGGCTTAATATTCAATAGTATTTGCACAACACATACTGGAATTGATGAAGGGAAAATAAAAAGGGACATGAAAAAGGATCTGTAGGAAAGTGGAGGTGTGTCTGTGAAGAAGAGGAGGGGAGAAATTAGCAACAAAATTCATTGTATGAAGTTATCAAAAATTAGAAAAATACTAAAAATGCAAAGTGGAAAAATAGAAGAATATACCCAACGTTCACCTCAGACATACACACAAACACACACACACACACACACACACACACATACACACGCACACTCCATGTGCACAGAAAACAGAATCAATAGTAATCACATAAAAATACTGTACATAATCATATATCGTCTACATTAGTCAAGTTCTATTAGTATGCTTAACAGAACTAAGTTATGAATGACGTGCATTAATCTGCTCTTCTGCATGTACATGCAAAGCAAAGTTTACCAGTGTCAATATCAGTGGACATAAAATTGCTCAAAAGAAAAAAAATAAATGTTTGCTTCTATGAGAAAACACAATCCAAAATGAATATATGGCAAGGGAATGCAATACCACATGAATTACCTCAGTTATATTTCAAAATATAATAGTTGGCAATAACATATCACCTCTAGGAAACTGAAATTCTTGATAACTCCACATAAGACAATACTAAAAACAATGTCTTAGATGATCTTAGAAAGAATGTGCTTATAAGATTGTAGGTAGAGTAGCACATAAGGAAACATATACTGTATCAAATATTCCAGAGAGAAAAAAATTATTTTCAATAATGACATGAAAATGAATGGCAAATAAAATGAGATTAAGGCATAATTAGCATATTATATTAATACACAATCATCTAAAGTAGAGTACGTATTTAGGAAGCTCCTCATAAATAAAAAACAAATGTTAAACATTTAATAAAGAAGCAATACAGCCAGAAATTCTGGGGATTTCCTTTAAATGTCATGGATAATTCTGAGACACAAATAAAGAAAGATAGGAACAAATGCAGCAAAGTAAAGACATGGGTAGAAAACAATGATTTTTCAGACTAAAGCATCATCTCTGACTACATAGGTGCTTTAACACATTTTAGATAAAAGCTATAAGAAATTATCAAGGCCCTCAGAATATTCAAATTAGGTCTATGTAATTCTTACTTTAAACAAAAGTGATATATATATATGGTAAAATTTAAACAACACAATATACTAACAACAAGCTTTTACCTCAACCAAATTCAGATCCCAAATCTCCCTTCCGGAGATGCACATGAAACACACTGTTAAATATTCCTCTAGAAAATTTTGAGGTTCTGTGATACATGATACACAAGAGATATAATATCAGCATACATATGGATATGACAAAAATTCCCTTAGCATGCTCATTCTTTTCTTTTAAGATGCATTTGAGAAACAGTTTTATGGCCACAATACAGGCTGTGAGAATTTCTTCCTGGCAGGGCGCTGCATTGCTGCCCCAGTATGAATTAAAGAACTTTCAAACCTCTGCTATTCTGTTCATAGAACCAGATAAGTGTGTCACAAAAATCAGCAATACTCTTCTGCATGCCTTTCTTTCTGTTGGCAGTGCCTCTGTATCAAATCCAATGACGTATGGTATTTAAGCTTTTCACATTAAATTGTTCTTTTAAGAGTCACAACAAATTAATATTCTCACCAGTTGTTTATAAAATGTCCCTGCTTAATCTTAGATGGAATTATCATTAATCTTTGCCAATTTGGATGATGAAAAAGTTATTTCAAAATGTTTATCCACTTATTACTAATTGACCACAATTTTCCAAACAATTTATATGAAGTTTCTGTTGCTGCTGTTCAGATCAACACACATTTAGTGGCTAGTAAATGTACATTTTGAAAATATCTAACAGTTACATATGTCAGAAGTTCCAGAATTGTCTGATCATCTACTTAGGTACCCCAGAAGATTAAATTAAACTTTGGCAGGTATGTATGTACTCCAGAGATCGCAGGGAAGGATTTACTTCTAAACTCATCCAGTTGGGTGGCCAAACCTCGTTTCTAGTGTTCATAAGACTGTCATTTCCATGCCTATTGAGCTGTAAGACAGGGGATGATCTTCCCTCTCTACCGCAATTCTGTGTTGAGCTCTGAAAACTCTGCTTTGAGGAGAAAGTGCAGTTATAGTGCAATTAATTTTACAGCCTAGGAAAACTTTCTCTATCTTAATGCCCATAGCCTTACTCTCATTTGTAATTTTCTTTTCTTAATTTGACAGTGTAGGGAACAGGATGTTGACATGATTAAGTAAATGATCTTCTGTCATCAATATTCAAAAATAAATATATTCTGCTGACTATCAAGATGTCTCAGTGGTAAAGTACATGTTACCAAGACCGAGGACCTCAGTTTGATCTCTAGGACCCATATGGTGACTGAACAGAACCAAATCCTGTAGGTTTTCTTCTGACCTCGGTACATATGCCATGACATGTGCACACACCTCCCCAAGGAATAAATAAGTGTAATAAAATTAATAAATTCTGTAAAATTACAATAGAAAATAATATATGATCACTTTTTATTATAGTATCATATTTTATTGAAGAAATGCCGAATGACAAGAAAATATTTGCACAAAACATTCATTTGGAAAATTATAAGTATGAATTATTCACCAAGAATTAAATAACCCTTTCTAAATAAGTATATAAATATTTAAGTATCTGTATACAGCATGAAATAAATCACCTTAAAATAAAATTTTAGAACATATTTTAATAACTAACACTGGGGACAATTCATGAAACCAAAAATAGAGAAACTTGTAGTAGGTAAGCAAATATACCGTATTATATTTTTTCTACCATTTTAGGTAGATATCATAACACAACAATCTCACTGTTAATAAACTTCATTGATCAGGAAAATCATGGAATATTAAGATGAATCTTTAAAATATAAGGCATTTGTTAAACAGCATAATAACCCTTCAAAAAAGGTGTCTACATACTGATCATCAGCCCTTATAAATCTGATAGGAAACATGCTTAAGTGGAGCTAAGGCTGTGAACTGAATCAAGGTTTCTAGTCACTTAATTCTGGAAGAATATTATTCTAGATCATCTCAAAGAGGCATCCACCTACAAGTGTGCCTGAGTGGGTAAAGAAGGCAAAAACACAACCAAGAAGAAAACAATATAGAAAGGGCTAGCCCATTGCTACTATGTTTGAAAATGAAAGATGAAATCATTAGATAAGGAATATGGGTAAATGGATGGAATGCATCAATCATGTAGAAGACTGAATAAGCAACCAAACCGGTAATGTGTTTTTCCTAGGAGCCTCCTGAAAGAAATACTGCTTTGACTCAATAATATCATTCATGAACAACTTAGGCACAATACTGTACAGTAATAAGCTGTGATTGTTTTGAGGAGTTTCACTGGCAGAAAGGTGCTAACAATAGAAACAGAAAACTTGCAAGCATCAATATAAGATTTGAATGAACTGGTTAACACTTGTTATATAATATCAAACAATAGATTTTGTTTGGGTTTTGTTTTTCAAACAAGAGATTTTTAATTTACATTCAAAGAAATAAAGTTGAAGAGTTGAATATGATTTTTTTTCCAAATCGCCACCAGTATTTGAAATCCTCACTATTTGAATATATAAATATTTCATAAGAAATAATAGCAAGACCTTTACTTTTGAAAGTTAATTGAACCCTGTTTAATATTTGTTAGCTGTAATGGCCACAAACAAACAATATGGAGAGCGATATCCTAGGTTTTACCAGGTGCTAACTGGAGATAATTATTTCTCCTCTCTGTAATTTTTGTGGATTTTGAAAGAGTTGATAATACTGCCCAGGTTATGTTACATTCTCCTGGCAAATGGTTAGTAGCAAAACAACTATTTTTTTAACCTTTTTATCACCCATGTCATAGGGGCAAGAAAATAGCTATATTAAATACTAATCTGACTTTAATTTTTCTGTATATTCTGACAGTTTCATACATATATACAATATATTGTGATTGTATTCATATGCCACCACCTTCTGGTACCCATTTCCTTTCCTGCTGAACACCTTCTTCTTCTCACCTAGTCACCCAATGGCTACACTGTTTTAATTAAAAGTAGTAGTAATACAAATGCACAAACACTAGCTCTTTACATTCATCCACCACTTCTGGCTCTTACAATCTTTCTACCTCTACCTGCTTGAGACCCACAAGCCTTAGGGTGACAGTGTGACATAAATATCCCACTTAGGACTGATCACTATAGTCTCTCATGTCCACAAATGGACATAGTATTACACTCCTCCATTTCTTTACAGATCCACCCTCCCTTACCAAAGAAGACTGAAACATTTCAGGCAATGTAAGGCAGATGCTTTATAATTACCAATATACAAACAGAAAATACTTTGGATCTTACATGTGCCTACTTAAGCTTAATCACTTTAACATTTTTCTTTCTATTGCCAGTTTCTAGACTGACATCCTGTAACTGGCTAGTTGCGTGGCTCAAGATTCCTCCAGGGGTTTGGTAACCCATGAGTAGATTTTTAATGGTAAAATATTACATATGCATTGGAAAGGCAGGACAGATGAAGCCAAGAAGAATTCAATGGCAGCTCATGACTGTCCAAATATATTGTAACATCTTATGATCACTAAAAGACTGGAGGAGTGTGTTGTATATCACCAAGTATCAGTCTCATTTATAACTATGTATCCTAGTATTTAAATAAGTTAGTAAAGGTTACAGTAATTCAGACATTTGGAATAAATTCTAGCTCTCCCATTCCATAGTAACATACATTTTCTGTTTCAATGTCTAAGAATCTTTCTATAAAAATCCCTCTATTTATATTTGTATAACCACTTTGGAGTTTTTTGTGGAAAGCATAAATTGCTTAGTATTCTTCTTAGAGGGGAGGTGTTTGCTGCTAGTTTGTTTGTGTGGTGTGTTGCTTCAGTCAACAGAGAAGGCTTGGGGGCAGTAGGGGAAGAGATAGGGTAACATCTGAAAATTACTTACAGCAAAGTTCACCCAGACGTTTTTCTAAAATCCCAGTCCACTGCCTCCCACACTTCCCTAAGAACAGGTGTAACCCCTGGAACATCAGAGAATCAGCAGGAATAAGCAAAAGGTTATCCAGAGTTGAAAAGCAGCAGAAAATTTGAAAAATAAGCATATTTAATAAATAACACCTGTCTTCAGTAAAGGCTTCCAACATTTAGACTCTATGGAGCTACTTTAATTCTGAAAGGAAAAAGACTCTGACTGAAACATCTTCATCTTAAAATCATTGAAATAAGCAAGCGTAGATTATGAAAGACAAAAACCCCAAAAGTCATAGATATTATTAGTATGAATGGACTATTTTAAATTTTATGTATGTTATCTCATAAAACTACAAAGCCACAAGGATGGAATATATCATTCTGGCACATAAACTAGCCTCATTTATTCTAATTATTTCATTTGCATTTTTAGGATTTCTCATTAGGAATTGTCATTAAAAGTTCATAAGTGAGTCTTGACAGTGAATAATGAGCAAATTGTCAGATTTAGCCCATGCTGACATTTCTGTGCTCGATTTGATGGTTGTTGACCTCATTAGGTGTACTTATAAAATAGGGCTTAAAATCTCAAAAGTTTTGGAGACTTGAAAGTAAACTCCTGCTTAACCTTTCAACATCTCTAGTTTTAAAATAATAAATTTTGATATATTAAATTTCCCAAAAATGATTGAAAAAGATGGGAATAAGATCTCTGATTCTAATTTTAGCTAGCCTTACCAAATCATTAAATTTCTGCAAGGCATGTGAAGCACAGGCAGAAAAACACAGCATATTTGCATGTTATGTGTCAAAATATAAGCAAAGGAAAACCATCTATTTTTTTTCCTTAAAAATATTTCACATGTGAAAAAGTTTAATGATTAGGTGGCATCAGAGTTTACTTTAAAAATTTCCATTTGATTCATTTTTATATCATATATATATATATATGCACATATTTGAAAAATGGGGGACTGGAGAGATGTCTCAGTGGTTAAGAAAACTAGCCACTTTTGCAAGAGACCTGGCCTCTAACAACCATCCTTAATTCCAATTCCAACAGATTTGACACAATTTTCTGTCTTCCACGGGTGCCGAATAACATAGGCACACTTACATATATAGAAGCATAACACTCATGTACATAAAAATAAATAAATAAATAAATAAAATTTGAATTTTTGTGCCTTTTGTACTATATAGCTTAGTCATATTCAGGCCCTCTCCCCTATATGCATCCAACCTTAGCCCACCCATCAAAATTCGTGTACTCTGTAATATATGGTAAGGTCTATCCTGTGAAGTTTGTGTCCCCAGAATTCCCTTGGTGTGAGTTCATCCACTGGAGCCTGTTCAGCCTATCATCACTCCTTTAAAGATCAACTCTCCATCACCCAACAGTGATCAGTTTCCAATTGCTGAGTCTTTCCACCCTGTCTTACACAATAATCCGTGAGCCCTGGGTGGGTGAGTTAAATAAGGTGTCCTACCCAGGAATGTGGATTGCAGGCTCCTACAACTAAAGCAGGGAAAGAATGTGGGAAAGCCTAGCCTATGTCACAGGAGAGTTTCTGGATAGGAAACAAAGAGAAAACTTAGGAAGACCATATATGAAATGCATTTGGCATTCAATTTATTAACATTGCAATTATTTGAAAAGAAGCCAGAAATAAAGTGACTGATAACTATTATTTGTGATTACCTAGTTACCAAACTATATGCTAGTCATTAAAAGTGTTTTGTTGATCACCCCAATATCAATATGATAACGTTCTAACCTCTAGTACCTAAAAATACAGACTTGTTTTAAAGGGAAATAATAGTAGGTATAATAAGATGAAGTTTTAGAGTCAGGAGTGGAGGCACAAGTCTTTAATCCTAGCACCCACAAGGCTGAGATGGGCAGATCTCTGTGAGATCAGGAAGCCTGTGTGGTATCCATAATGAGTTCCAGGCCAGTTCTGGTTACAGGGAGACCCTGTCTCAAACAAACAAACAAACAAACAGAAATGACCAAAAAAAAAAAAAAAAAAAAACCAAATTCCAAAAAGAGGTCCAGGCCAATTTTTGTTACGGGAGGCCCTCTTCACAAAAAAAAAAAAAAAAAAAAAAAAAAAACAAAAAAAAAAAAAAAAACAAAAAAAAAAGATGAAGTTGTATGGAATACACTGGTACTTTAGTTCAGTTTGATTGGTTTGGTTGCCTTACTGGAAAACAAGAAATTAGTTAAAAATGAACACTTCCTTCGGTGCTCTCAAGAACACAATATATTTGTTTTTGGGCTCTTTTGTTTCCTTTTCTTCCTTCTCTGTCACAGAGCTAAGAGGTCCATCTCGCTTCCAGGCAATGGTGCTTGGGAGATACTTTGGCAACATGGGTCTAAAATGAAGGGTAAAGTACAGCTGCACTTCCAGAGCGAGCTGCTCACTGGGTTAAAATATCATACATGAAAATTTATCAATAAAAGAGTTCAGTCAAAATTCAAGTCATGGCAGCTGCTTGAACTAAAACGATAACGAACGTCATTTTGAGGCGCTTTCTAAGTTCAGGAATAAAAGAAGCTAAGGCACTGCCTGAGCGTAGGACGTATGTAGTTCTAATTGAGAAAAAGGAAAAAGTTACCACTTAAGAGAGATTTGATGATTTGCAAATATGTGTGATGAAAAATTCATGGAACTTCAGAAGTAAGATTATATTCAATATGGAAGAAATGAAATTACGTTTTCCATAATAACCTAAAATATGGGACTTGAAATTATTGGACAGAATACCACTAATTTCATCATTTTCTTCCCAATTTTTTTAGACTCTGCAGTGAATTATATAAATATGGACACAGTTTTAAATGATGTCTAGTTCAGAGTGCATCTTTATTTAATCAAATGGAAATATGCACACTTTGCCTAATATACCCTTATATAAGAATGCAGATCTGTAGCTTACATATAAATAGATCATGGGCCAGTGACATGACTCAGTGGGTAAGGGACCCACCTTCAAACGTGACCATCTGAATTTGATGATTAGAAGCCACATGGTGGAAGGAGAGAACCAAGTCCCTCACGATGTCCTCTGACTGATACACATGTACTTGGTCACATACAAGTGTGCATGTACAGACACACATACATCTACACATAAAAAATTCACACAAAAATAAATGCAAAATAAAATTTTTACTGTTGATTTTCTAAATTCCATTTCCACATTAGATTAATGTGACTATTTCTATTCTGCATATAAAGAAATAAAGGAAAAGAAGAGCATGTGGAATATTTTATGATATTGAGCTAGTAGGCAGCAACAAAAATATTTGAACTCAAGAAAGTTGTCTTCACATTTTACATGCTTAATACACTTCTAAAATGCAGTGCTTGAATATTAAAGACATTTTACTGTACATTTAACAAATACTAAAATTTAAAAGGTTCATTTTGTTCAGCCACCAAAATGACTCAGAAGATAAAGGTTCTTTTTGTCAAGCCTGAAGAACTGAGGTCAAACCCTGGAACCCACATGGTGAAAAATGACTCAAACAAGTCGTGCTCTGGCCTGTATACACAAACCCTAGAATGAACATACATACACATACACAGAAGCACACAGTACATACAATCATACACACAAATAAGTAAAACAAAAAAAATCCAGAGTCATTTTGCCTCCTATCATGTTATATTTAACTATCTCATAAAGAAGATTAAACATCTCCATCTCATTGCTCATCAATGTTCCCACCTTCCAAATCAAATTCAGTAATTCCTCCATTGTGCATGCATAAATACAAGTAAATCCTCTAGATAGAACACACAATCATTTTAGGGGCAAAGTAGGCAATAAATGTCTTTGTTTATTGAAATAATATAGTGAATTCAATAAAATTCCAAGTAAAACAACTTAGTGTTTTGGAAGAGCCTTTACTAAATCCAACTAGAGGGAAGAAAATGGCAATTGTATCCTGGAAAGCACATTGTATTCACTTTAAAATTCATAATTTTTACTTCAAAAAGATTTCCAAAGGTTCTTTTCTTATACGATCTCTCACTCATTTAGTTGTAGCATTAATTACTACCTAAGAGGTTTATTTAGGAGAAGTAATCTATGAGTTGCTTTAGCGTGTAATGAACCTTTACACTAAGACCTGAGAGCTACACCCTGTGAAGAAGATCTTGCCTTAAAAGTTGGAGATGAGGGGCTGGATAAATGGCCTAGAGGTTAACAGCACTGACTGCTCTTGCAGAGGACCTGGGTTCAATTCCCAGCACCCACATGGCATCTAACAACCATCTGTAACTCCAGCTCCAAGGTATTCAACCCCCTCTTCTGAGCTCCTCGGGCTTCACACAACATGGGCACCTACCTACATGCATGTCATACATTCATAGACACAAAATTAAAATAATAAATAAAATATTAAAGAGTGGGAGATGACTTGAAAATGAGGTACAAAAATATGACTCACGGTATGTAATACAAGGAAAATCAACTTTACATAATACTCTATATTATTTAGAATATAATACATAAAGCTTGACAGTATTTCCCTCATATAATCTTATATTGAAATTTAAAATGTCATGATAAAGTAACCATTGTTGGCTCATTGCAGTAGAAGTTGCTAAAAATTAATAATAATGTATTTATTCACCCCTTTAAGTGATGCTTAGGAACACACATGTCTACCCAAGTCAAGCAAACACAATCATTACTTCCACACACAATACACACCACTTCACTTTTATAATCATTTTTTTACTTTGCACTATTCTCCCCAGTAAAACTGAAAATATGATGTCTGAAAACCTGCTGTGGCTTCCACTTCTATGCAGCTCAACTTTAACTCTTTTATGTACTTTACATGTGGCTTACTGGCTGTCTGGTGGTGTTCTTTCAATGCCTAGTAATAAACCTTTAGGCCTTTTGGCCCTTAGTTTTCAGTAGAGAAAATAGAACCTTATTGAATTGTACTGTTTGCCTTAGAAAAAGTTAACAACGTGAATTGATTATGTCTCAAGGAAGATAAGATTTTATTGTATTAGTACAAGACTGTCTAAATTTAAATGAGTGTCTTTATTGTTGATGTTTTAATTTATGGGAAGATAGGCTATTAGCAGCATCTTACTTCTTCCAATACAGAATTCTGTAACCCAGATATAGTTGATTTAAAACAAGAAATAAGATACTCAGATTACTTACCATAAACAAGACCATAAATCCAAACTTTCAAAATAATTACATTAAGGAATGTCGAAGTCATGGTTCTAATTCAAGCACAGTTTGATTGGCAAACAGAATTACTAAAATAGTGTAATATATCTAAGCACTGAATAAAATAGTCAAAAATGTTCACGTTATAGGAATCTAAAGCTCTTTCATTTAAGCAATTCCTTCTTCAATTCATTCTTTGATGTGTCATTCAGAGCTCCTCAGACTCTCTCCCTTTGGTGAATGGCTTTTATCCTCATACACTTTCTGAAGGAAGATTTATGCTGGACTAGCTTGAAAACATTGCCTTTTTTGCACAAAAAATACAATGATTGTTATGCTACATCAAATTGCATTGATACTTGGTGTAAGGAAAAAAGGTCACTGGAAGAAATCACATCTGAAGTGTGTTTTTATATTGACTGCCAAACTACTTTTTAAAGAAGCTTTCAAGAAACAAAGAATAATAAGCCCAAAGGTAGATGCCTTGGGTTCTAATTTTCTCTACACCACTAACTCAAGCCAAAAAAAATTCTCGTTTTCCCTTTTAGTACCTAAAAAATAGTGGTACTTGTAGAACTATGACAAAAGAGGATATACTATACTTATAGAAAAACTTTAACTTAAAAATGGTTTGCCATACTAAAAACATTAAAATATTAAAGACATTGAATTTTCCTTCATTATGCAAGTACTTTGGGAGAATGTTAATATGCATTAATCTTTGAAGAAAAGTTTCTCTAAATCTCTGTGTTTGGAGGAACATTGAAGACAAAGCACTGGTTCTCTGCTAGCAAAGCAGCACTTGCTTGGGTTGATACAGAACTTCCCTGTGCCTCCATCATTTTGCATATATTAGAGGCCTAGTTGAACATAGCATGGTGATGATGCTGCCATATTAGCAGCGGAGTACCTAGGAGGGAAAAATATGAGTATATGTGTGTTATCAGTCACAAATCTTATATATTTTTCAGTTAACTAAGAATGAGTACACAAAGATATCATATTTTCAAATATAAGAATATTTGAATTTTATGATTAAGGTTATATACCATATACATAGAGAAACACATAAGGATGGAAAATAGCAATACTGATAAAATCAAAATTCTAGACAACAAATTTTAAAGACATTTTAGGTTTTATGTATAGGAGTGATTTGCCTGTATAAATAAATAGAGAGATGATAGAGAGATGATAGGAGAGAGAGAGAGAGAGAGAGAGAGAGAGAGAGAGAGAGAGAATATCTGGCACCCACAGATCCCATAAAAGGGCATTGGATCTCCTAGAACTGGAGTTAGGTTGTGAGCTGCCATGAGGGTATTGGGAATCGAATCTAGTTCCTTTACAAGAGGAACTAGTGCTCTAAACCACTGAGCCATCTTTTAGCCTCTTAAAATGTTTTGAAGTTGTGCACCTTAAATGGTTCTCTAAAAGTGATGACTCCATTTGCACAAGCTACCTGGGAAATCTAAAGTATTTTTCAATGAATTGATGAAGATAAATCACAATTAATAACTTAGAAATTAAACCAAAGTGACACTAATGCAAACTGATTTTTATCTTTAACATGGTTTCAGAACTGAACTATATTCTTATTACTATTGATGTCGACCTGTCTATCTTATGCAAAGCTAAACTTCCTGGGAGAGAGGTTTCATTGTACAAATCTTCTTCTGTGTACATACAGCTTCGACTTCGCAGTTTCTGGTGACTTAATAGTCAGTGTAGGTGGTTACTGACTACATCAGATCTGGGTCTTTCACAAGCCACTGTGGTCTACTAGAAGGAAAACTCTAGTGAGGCAACGAGAGGGGTTTCCTCTGTCAGTGTGATAGTCTACAGGATGCGTTCTTAAGAAAAATAGGATTAGTTGTCAGAGATTCTGATTTCCTCTATTCTATTTTCTTAGTTTTGGATCTATGTATACTTTCTCACCTATAGTCATCCTTACTCAAAATAATTCACCGTTCTAACTACTAATTTTGATCACTGAAATGAATTTTTGTAATGAAAATGCCAAGTTACCAAGATTTTAAAAACTATAAATTTGCTTACTACTACTTTTATACTGGTTTAGAGTAGTGTACGAAATAAATAAATGTAGTGCTGAAGCCACTAACTACTCCTTCCTGTTGGTGAATCTATACAGTCAATGACTTAACAAAGCACACACATCAAAATCCAATGTGACTATTTCTGGCAGCAAGGGGCAATGAGAATGACACTGTCACTGAAACTCTATCCATCTGACAGAAACGTTTGAAAGGAAAAATTCAACCCTTGGAAAGAGAAAGAGATGGGATCACCTTGAGAGAGAAGGTATTTGAGTAAATTTGGAAGCTGCAGTTTCAACTCTGCTGAAATTCCATAGGCAGTAACTCCACCGAATTGCAAGGGATTCTTTGAAAAGTCATATAGCCATGTGTTCAAAAGAGACAGAACTTGCATTTGAAGAACAGTGTTCCTTCCCCAGTCTGTCCTACCAGCCAATCAGGTTCATTTCAACTTTATTCAATCCCGACACTATTCTCTCCCTCCCCAAATGAGAAGCCCCAATGCCTGTCCTAACTGCTGCTTGCACATCTACTCTCACTACTGAACTTGAAGAACATTATTCAGGTCCTGTTTTTGTATTGTGGGATATAAAGACCTAAAAATTAAAAAAAAATCTAACCTTAATTCTCCAATTTCTGCTTATGTCATTGTGAACCAGTAACAGAAAAATCTAAACAAAAAATATCCTGTGATCTCAGTCATATGGTGGAACAAATAAACAAGTCTTAGAATTTGAGAGTAGAATAGTTGTTACCAGAGCCTGGGAACATTAGTGGGAAGGAGACATGGGGAAAGTTGAGCAATAGTTACTGTGTTAGAATAAGAGAATTTATTTTTACTATTGTTTTGCACAGTAGAGTGACCACTGAAAATTATAATATACTAGATCATGAAATAAGCTCCAGACAGAAATGTAAATGTTTACATCAAAAAGACACTAAATGCCTGAGGACATAGATATGATTATTCTGTTTTCAACATCGCACAATGCAGAGAAATATCATACAATGCTCCATGAATATGTACACTAATGGTTTTATATCTTATAAACAGAAGAATCCATGCAGGTGGCACATGTCTATAATTTCAACAGTAAGGAGGCTGATACAGGAGGTTTGACATAAGTTCAATACCAGCACATTTCAAAGCAAAACCGTATTTCATATAAAACAATGCATAGACATACAAACACAAGACTGAGAAATACACAACAGACAGAGTCTCCTGGCAGTGAGCAATTATGGTTGTGTCCCTTGTATAGTACTGGAGTGGTTTCCTTATTTAGACTGAAAGAGTATATCACTCTGTTGAAACTGAGTCCAAACTTTCAGAGTTTCTTCATATCCCAAATGGCTTCTGTGATTCTACCTGATGTGGGCAATGGTATGTCCTTTCGGGGCATCAGTACTTGTCTGTGACAAAAACCTACAATGATCAATCAGTCCTGGACTTAAGGACAATTTTGAAGGGTTCTTTTTTTTTTTTTTTTATCATCTAAAGACTTCTGATGTAACTACAACCAGTTTATTACATAGGAGAAAACATCAAAATTCTCTTCTGGTTATAATTTTCAAATGTTTTATTTCCTTATAATTATGCAGTTTGAAAGGATTAGCATGCAAAAGAAGTAAACTTGCATAGTTTAATTATATATATAATTTTTGCATATTTAATACACAACACTTTTATCATTTTTATACCCCCTTTCTCTTCAGCACCTTCTCATAGCTCCTCCACTGGATTTCGTGCATTATATCATTCATGTTAAGGTTTATTGAGTCAAGTTAGTGTTCCCAGATATCCCTCAGTGAAAGTTCAAACACTGGATCTAGTCAGCCTACCTAGACTCATTCCCTTAAAGAAGATAAAGATAAGCTCTCCCTTACCCAGCAGTAAACAGCTGCCCAATAGTTCTTTGATCAAGATTAGGGTGGTACTATAAACATAGCCACATACACATGGCTAGAGAGGTCATAGATCTTAGAAGAAACCCCAAAGCTGTCACATCCCTACATGAATGTAATTTATTACCCTGTCCTAAGTATTGATCTTTGTATTTACAGACAAGTATGCCACTACCACTCATCAAAGAAACTTCTTTTGCAACAGACAGAGACTATTATAGAGTTCCACAGCTGGTCATGCAGAGATTAAGCATCTGAAATAACCAATCCTAAGAGACACATCTGCAATGGAAGCTCCACACCTAAGAATCATGGACCATAAACATAGTGGACCAAGGGATCAAGAGAATACTAATGCATCTCTCATAGTTTGATATTTAAAAGAAGACTGAAATGCCTTCTTTAAAAAGTTTTAATGAAGCTTTGTTAAGCAAATATATTTCCTTTTTATATATTTTACTACTTAGGATACAGTCTTAATAAGTTCTTTACTGCTGTGATAAAAACACTGAACAAAACCAACTTGGGGAGGAAGGGTATATTTCATCTTATATCTCTCAGGTCATAGTTCACCACTGAGGGAAGACAAGGGTGGATCTCAGGGAAGGAACCTGGAGGCAGGAACTGAAACACAGATCATGGAGGACTGCTGGGTACTGGCTTGCTCCCCTGTCCTGTGCTCAGTCTATTTTCTTATTAGACACAAGACTAACTGCCTAGGGATGGCACCGCCCCCGGGGTGGGTCCTCTCACATCACACAACAATCAAGAAAATACTCTACAGACATGGCCACAGACAAATTCAATGGAGGGAATTCCTTGATTTGGGTTAGTTACACCCAGGTGTGCCAAGTTGACACCTGAAGCTATCCAGTATATTTGACCCCTTGCCAACTTGACACACAAATACATCACTATTAAATCTCAATCTTTCCATTTCTTATCCCCAAGATCTTATATTAATATTACAACACAAAACAGTAAAACTTTGAAGTCCCACAAACCTTAAAAATTCCAAGACTTTAATAGTTCAAAGTCTTTCTAAATAATCTCAACTAGTAAATCCCAAACAAATTAGATACTGTCTTAGTTCACAAGAAAAAAATGTGCACAATTAAGCAAATCCTAAGTCCAGCAAAGTATCTTAAGGCTGGACATCTGGGCACTCAAGATCTTCTGGGTTCTAGAGCTCTTGGACAGCTTCATTTTTCTTACTCTGCCATCCACAACACACACACACACACACACACACACACACACACACACACAC
>NW_008352267.1:8248694-8257715 GCF_000622305.1 Nannospalax galili
CTTGTCTGGTAGGCTCAGAAGGGCTCTATTCCATACCTTATACTGTTCCTGGCAGTTGGCCCATGGTCTTGGACTCTCCAATATTGTTGGTCTCCATTACAACTGAGGCTGCATCTTTACAAAGACCTTTTCTGATCTCACACTAGGCCAGGACTCAGATCAGCTCCATGAAGGCACAAATGCCCTCAAAACCAGTACCATATAGAAGACTTACACATTATCAAGTCCTGCTTCCAGCTTGAAATGGAGTCTTGGGTTTCCTCTAGATCAAAGCTCTATGTGATGACCAAGAGGAAATAATTCCCAGAAGATTTCACCATGATAATATCAATCTCTTGTGACCCAAGGCTCATTTTGAGACCTAGCCAATGAACATTAATTGTCCCAGTAAATCACAAAAATTTTCACTTCCAAAAACTCTCAGTTCCACACAAATATCCCTAATAGAGCCTTTATTTCCCTTTGAAGATTCACAAGCCTGGCCTTCATCATCTACACCTCTTGCACATAACTGTTTCAAGCTCCACATAACCAGCTAGCTAAATTCTAAGGACTCAGTGGCTTTTACAACCCAATGTTCCAAATTCTTCCTCAACCTTCTTCAAAACAGAATGGTTAGGTCTGTCTCACAGGAACACCCTACTTCTGGTGCCAACTTCTGTCTTAGTTAACTTTCTATTGCTGTGATAAATACACTGATCAAAAGCAACTTGAGGACGAAAGGGTTTATTTTATCTTATAACTCACAGGTCACAGCTCATCACTGGGGGAAGACAAGGCAGAAACTCAATGTAAGATCTGGAGGCAGGAACTGAAACACAGACCATGGAGGAATGCTGCTTACTGGTTTGCTTACTCCATCTGTGCTTGGTCTGCTTTCTTATACTACACAGGACTGCTTGCCCAGGGATGGCACACCCCACAGTGGGCTGGGCTTTCCCAGGTCATTCAACAATCAAGATAATGCTCCACAGATATGGCCACAAGCCTTTCCAATGGAGGAATTTCCTCAATTTAGGTTCCTTCCACCCAAGTGTGTCAAGTTGACAACTGAATCTATCCTGCACAGATAAAGAACTTTTGCTTTCCCAAATATGTACATCCCAAATTTCTCAACACTATTGTGGTCTCTGTTTCAAATTGTTAAATTCCTGTGTC
Source organism: Nannospalax galili (assembly GCF_000622305.1). Lineage (NCBI taxonomy): Eukaryota > Metazoa > Chordata > Mammalia > Rodentia > Spalacidae > Nannospalax > Nannospalax galili. The sequence goes on from NW_008352267.1 coordinate 8,249,853, forward strand.
CTCTCTTTTATATAAGCCTTGTTTAATAAAAGAGTAACAGTTAAGAAAACAAATGTTTTTACCTTTGCCAATGTGTTCCTAGAGAAAAAATCTTGAGTAGAGTAGGGCATGGCTTATTTTCAGAACTATTTTGATTATCAAGTCTTAACAGATACTTTGTTAGTATGTTAGATAATTCACCTATTTTCCACTTATATTTGTTATTGCCCACTTATCTACAGCATAATCATTAATCTTGTGATAACATCCAATTTCTACTATCTACTAATGAATCAACTGGGTTAAACACACCTGAACCTAAACGCTAATATTTTACAGGCATCACAGACTACAAGTATATCATGAAATCATATAATATTTCAATACCAATGTACCTGTCTTACATGAATGGATTCATCTCCAGAAAATGAATAATTTCTTCTAGTTCTGTGCTATCTCTTTATTCAACAAGGGGTTCTGAATTCTCTTAATTAAATCTACACACTTAGAAGAAGGAGCACAATGAGGAACTAAGCCATTCCTTAAAACCTTGAATAAAAAAATAATACTCAATTTCAGACATGAAACTTTGCTAGTGTTTACTAGTAAGGCCATACCAATGAAGAAGAAATAAGATATCAAGACAGCACAAACCTCAGCTATGTATTGCTAGGGAAAATGTAACAATTCTCGGACATCATTAGTGTCTCATTTGTTATGGGCTAAAGTATGCTCTTCAAAAATCCTTGAATTCTTACCATGAAGTATCTTAAAGTAGACTGTATTTGGAGACATGATTTTTAAAGAGGGAATTAATGTAAAATTGTGTTTTTAGGAAAGTACATAACAAGATTGAAATCCTTAATTAAAAGGTATAAATTTGGACTTTGGAAGACTTAGGTACACATAATTGATCTTATGAAAACCTAACCAGACCAGGAGAAAAGCCTGGAACAGATATAAGGTAGCAATCCTATCCTATCAACATCTTTATCTTGAGAATTCAGTCTCAAGCCTGTACAAGGACACAGTTCTGTTATTTGAAGTTCTCAGTCTTTGACACTCTTTTATAATGACCCAGGAACATTAAATCCGTATTACATACTGGAGACCACAAAAGCCAACCAACCAACAAATAAACAAACTACCAAACATGCATATGTCATTTGAATAAATGTTCCCAAGGAAATGATCACTAGCTGATATTTGTAAATATTTATTTTATTGATATGAAAAATCTCTTAGTATGAATGAACATGTACATTTTTGAATGTTGGAGCATTCTATATTAATCCTTGCTTTAGACAGCATAGATATATGTACTCCTCAAGTAACTTTCAACAGAATGAGTATGTCATAAGTCACATCTCAAAAAAATCTACTCTTGGGGCTGGAGAGATTGTTCAGTTGTTAAGAGCACAGGCAGAGGACCCAAGTTCAATTCCCAGAAACCACATGGCATCTAACAACCAGTTATAGCTCTAGTTTCAGGGGAATTCAACACTCCTTTTTGACATTCATGGGCATTGCAAGATATGGATGCACATACATACATGCAGACAATACATTCATACACATAAAATAAAAATAATAAATAAAATATTTTTAAAAATCTACTCCTAGAAGGATGGAGAGATGACTCAGCGGTTAAGAACACTGAATGCTCTTGTAGAAGACAGGTTCAAATCCCAGAACCCACATGGCAGCTAACTGTCCACAACTCCAATTCCAGGGGATCTGACAGCCTCTCCTGTCCTCCGTGGGCATTTCACAACACAGGTGCACTTACCTAAATGAGGAAATACACACATACACATAAACAAACAAAAAATCTACTCCTGAAGCATTTGATGATCCTCAAATGCTTCCTAAGGTATTTCTCTGTCTACATGACCATTTCCTTTTCTCACAATTGTATTTTGAATTCTGATGAATTCAGCTAGGAAATTACAAAGCACTGAAAAAAATGTGGACAGCTAGGGCTGCATCTTCTGCTGTTGGAAATGGAGTGAAGTCAAAATGTGAAATGATACAATGCCTAAAGATCAGTTTGCAGATGTTTTTTCCTCTGGTATTTACAGGGAAGGAGTGATGATTTGGTTTCCAGATATTACTCCATTAAGAATTGGATTTAAAATGGGTTGGCGTATTTGGAATACTGTCATCTAGGCATGATGTCCTTTTTTTTTTTTTTTCACTCCTTAACTCCCAGCAGTTGTGATTCTCTGCATAAGACCTGCATAAGATTGGGTCCATCATGAATCACATCACTCCCTGAGGATATATAAGCAGTTACTGGTTGCTTGATGCAGTATGAGAGACAGGTTCTTTGGTACAGTCCTTGAAATGCTCTTGGAAACAGCCAATCACGTATGCTCTTGTAAGTCACCCTAATTAGACTCACTGTGTTACCACCCAAATAATAAATAAATAAATAAGAAAAGAAGGAAGGAAGGAAGAAAGCTTAAAACAAAGGAAAAAATCTATCCTATGTAAGTAGAAGGGGGCATAGCTGGGAAGACAATTCTTTTGGAGTAAGGATAAGAGAGGGTAATAGGGGAGGAATATGATCAAAGTATGTGGATACATGAAACATTAATGAAATATATCATTACATATATTATACTCGTTATTAAAGTCTTATTAAACTAGGCATGGTGGCTCATGATTCTCATCCCAGCACTTGGGAGGCAGAGACAGATGGATTTCTGTGACCAGACAGCCAGGGCTAAAGGGAGACCATATCTCAAGAGAAACAAAACAAAATAATACAGAACAAATCAACAGCAACAGCAACAACACCTTTTTTAAAAGAAAAATTCAATTGGGGAGTCAGTATTCCTACCAGACAACATAGATTAAGAAATAAAAAACCCCTGAAGCTCATTTTGCAATAGTCAGAGACTATTACTAAGTACTACAACAGGTCCCACAGGGTCAATTTCTATAAATTTCCCAGGTCTAAATGGAACATCTACAATGCAATCTCTACACCTAAGGCTCATGAAACCTAGAACAGGGATCATGAAGAGAACACTAATGAATAACTCGGTTCTCAATAATGAAGTGTCCTCATGTAGCAGAGGGGCAGGAACACAAAAGGCCACAAATAGCAAAAGTGTAGAGATCAAGAGTCTGCTGAATGCTGGTCCTTAGACAGGATCCCTTTATTAAAATTCACCCACCCAAAGCTCAGGGACCAGCACAGAAGAGGGGGTGGAAAGATTGTAAGGGCCAGGGAGGAGGTGCATGACCATACAGAAACAAGAGTCCTACAAGCTCCTTGGAACCTGCTCATATGATTCTATGGCAATGGTGTCAGCGTACACAAGTCCCATGCAAACTCAGGCACACAAAAACTCAGCATAGAACTGGTAAAATGAACAGCAGACCTCAATCTTATCTTAAGGAGTGTTGGCAATTGATTGCTGCTAGATGATGAAGAGCCGATCTTCCTAAAACAAGGCTGGACTTGTTAGTAAATGGACTTGTACTGGGGAACTGCTGTAATGACCAAGTATATGGGCACCGGGGCTCGGGAGGGGGCGGTGCCAGTGGGAACAGGGTATAAAGGCGGTTAAGACTGTTTGAGCTGTTCTGTATGAAATAAACAAAAATTTAATTAAGAGAAGGAAAGAAAGAAATGAAAGAACGAAAAAGAAAGAAAGAAAGAAAGAAAAAAAGAAAGAAAGAAGGAAGGAAGGAAAGAAAGAGAAAGAAAGAAAGAAAGAAAGAAAGAAAGAAAGAAAGAAAGAAAGAAAGAAAGAAAGAAAGAAAGAAAGCCCATTGCCAGGGAACAGATTCTCTTTGGAGTTGTTGGCTAAGATAGACCTTCAGACAATACTGACCACTGCCCCTGCATTGATTACTTTCCAGAACATAAAAATAAGCCTGCATTGGTGAAGTTCCCACATCCAGGAGACATAGAACAAATATAGAGAAGTCAAGCTGGTACTAATGTTGAAGGTTTATATCCACTGATTAATTTTCATATTGCTAGAAAGTGCTATGAATATCAGTAGAAGAGAAAAGTAATCATCAACCTTACCCAGCTGTGAAACTTGTCACCTACAATAACTGGTTTGGCCCATTGGTAAAATAGTGGCAAAAATTCTATTTCTACTTTTATGATCAGATTTAAGGTCTGTTTTACAAGGTAGAGTCCTTACCTGAGCACTTTTTTGAGGGTTGAGAACCTATGACTTGACAGGTCATAGCTATTTAAGTTTTATCCTGCTAAATGGGTGTAATCTTGAACTGAATACTAATGACTTATTTTTATACCCATAAACTAGTGCATCTCTCAGCTCTCACCAGCGAAACATCTTTAAGCAGACAATTAGCACAAAGACCCACAACTGGCCAACACACAGAAAATAAGTAACTGAAGATTGTGCAGTGTTATATGAGAACTCTATCACACCCTTTGTCCCACAGGCTCAGGAATCATTGCAAAACGGGGTCAGAAAGATTGTTAAGAGCTAGAGCTTGTGGATGAAAGAAATGAAAAAATGTTTTCAGTACACAACAGGGCAGTTGTATGTATGAACCATTAGTACTTACGACAGTGTGCACAATACCTGTGCAAGCCCAAGCCAGATATAACCTATCGTGGAATAGGGAGATGAGAAAGAATCCCCATACTTAGATGAGGATCTATTGACAATTAATAACTCCTGGAAGAGGCAAAGGGAGTTTTCTTTAAGGGTGTGAAGCTGGGTAGGTTTCCCAGAATACAGGGTATAGACCCATACACAAGAGCATTTGCAGAACAGAAAGTAGACTATTGATAGGCCTAAAATAAGAGAACATGAAGTGGAGGGGAGATAAGGTGAAGTGTGGTCTGAGAGGAGATGAGGGAGGGTTTTTGAAAGGGGTGTGAACATTGAATAAACTTATTTTAAAAATCAATAAAATATTATTTAAAAATGACTGATCCCTACAAAAAGAAATGTTGATATAATATCTGGGAAATAAAATGTCTACACTCTTGTCTCTACCAAAATAACAGAATGAAGGACAGGGGAGTGAAAGTATAGCAATGGAATATCCCTTTGATGTTATTATCTAGCCCTCAGTGTCATTGTTTTATCATGTTCTGTAGCATTGTGCTTTTGTTCCCTTGAGTCAACATTCTGGAAGTTACTTTCTGGCAATCTCCTCACCCTTGCTGGTATTACCAGCCTCCTTCTCTTCCTTATTGTTTTCACTCTTCCTGATTCTCTTTCTCTCTCTCTCTCTCTCTCTCTCTCTCTCTCTCTCTTTTGTGACATGGTTTCCCTGTAGCCTTTGTTGGCCTGGAACTCACTACTCTCTCTCTCTCTCTCTCTCTCTCTCTTTCATTTCAGGAATCTTCAGTCTAAGTTCCCTGGTGATATTTAGTAAGAGGGCTAGGAGTTCTTTCCTAAAAGTTCCAGAACTGACTTGTTTCATTTCATCATCTATAACTTCATCACTTCTAAAAATTATCTCCCATATAAATAATAGAGGAGAGAAATGTGATAGGATTCTCAATGAAATAGCCATTCTTTGTCTAACTTGCCATGAAGGCATCTTAGTTACTTACCTCTGATAAAAGAAATCATACAGAACAGTTAGGAAAACAATCCATTCTGTGCATATTCAATAAGTGACACAAAACTGCCTATCATACCCTGGCAGCTTTTCAATCTTAAATTTAATAGAACAATAGTGAAACTATTTCTTCCTTAGAATTTAATAAAACTGGGACCAGGGTTGACTGCTTTGGAAGCAAAAGTTCTAAGTGTAGGACATTCCCTAGAATAATGAGCTTCCAAGATTTCCTAGTCAATTTAGGCCCCATGTTCCTTTGAATGTGCATCACACCTTTATGAGAACAGTGTCATGTATTGGTCACTAGTTGAAAATTATTTATATATTAGAGATCAAAGTCTTTGGACACTTGTTTCCTAACAACAACATAATTCAGTATTTTTGACATTTTGCTATTCTTCCGAACCATTTTCTTCTTCAATAAAGAATGGCTAAGAGTAGACAAAGACAAGAAGCTGGCTTTGATTCATCTTTAGTGTTATACAAAGACAGCATGGCAGACCTCTCACCAGTGATGCTATGAACAACAATAAAACTACAATGTCATAATAAAAATGATTCCATTATTTTGCTAGAGATTACTGATATTACAATTACTCCTTTTCCCAAAGACTTAGGAAAATTAATGAATTGAGCAATGAGTTTATTACAACATTCTCTACTATTGTATGTGTAGTGAATGGATCAGAGAAGCATGCTTCAGTTTCATTGTCTCTGCAATACAAAATGTCTAGTGCCTCCTTCTTAGCAATAGGTAGTGCAAGGCACAGACCTTGACCTATATTCATAAAGAATGTTCAGTGTTCTATTCCATTAAATCCCTAGAACATTTTCTACAGTACTACTCCTGAATATCTATCATGAATTTTGTCTTAAACTTTAACTATAGCACATGAATCTTATTTGAGTTTCTAGGGAACCAAGTATTTCCTCATCAGATCAAATGTCATGGTGGTAATGTAATATGCACATGTGATTTGATACACAGGGTGTCAAAATGGACAAAACTCTTGAAAATGTACAGGACAGACATAAGGACAATTAAACAAGTCCTGAAAAATAAGGATTAAGTTAGATTCTTATGCCTATTAGTTTTTTTAATATCTGTTTTGATTGCCATGTACAACATGAATTTACCACATTCTAACACTGACCAGGTGGCTTGAATAGTGGTGTTTTACTTTAACAAAGATGACATATCTCTGGCCTGAACTGTGATTAGTATTATTATTTCACTTCCAATTCCATTTAATTTTTAACTAAGCAGAAGCTGTGAAAGGAAAGTGCTTAAGGATATAATTTTTGTACTTCTCTGAATCCCAAGAAGAATACATTTCATTGTTTTATTCTTTTAATGCAGATGGGCAATTCCAGTGGTTCCACTTGGCTCTTTTGGTAGTGTTAAATCTCCTTCATGAGGCCTCAGTACAGAATATGTCAAAGAACAAGTGTGATTCTTATAGCATTTTCTCTAAGAGCTCAGTATTTTGGGCACATTTTTTTTCTTAGCTCCATACACTTCTATCCTAGCAGAGGATGATATTTGGGTTTACAAAGAAAAATGATTCGTTGAGAATCAATATCCCCAAATCACACTAAAAGTGAATATATTTGCTTATTAATATACAGTTACACTGATCAAAAGGGTAAGAATAACAAACCCCACAAAGAGCTGTAAGGTATTTTCTTTAAATGCTGTTGCTAGGGGCTGGAAAGACGGCTTATCAGTTAAAGGTATTTGTTTCTTTTCTAGGGAACCCAGGTTCAATTCCCAGCACCTACATGGTGGCCAAAAATGGCCATAACTCCAGTTCCCGTGGATCCTCTGGCCTTCATAGGCACTGCATGAATGTGGTCCACTTAAATACATGCAAACAAAACATACATAGAAAATTAAATAATAACTTTAAAACAAAAAATAATAGTACTTCTGAGAATACATTTTTCCTGCTGATCCCTTGGATGGTTCTGTTGAATATGTCTGGGTCCTTCTTGAATTTGTGATTTATTTTCTAATATGTCTTGAGAACTGGCTTTCTGAATAGGATCTCAAATAACACTGATATTGCTCAATAAGGAACAGCACTTTAATAATCACTGCTTAAGAAAATCAAAACTCTCTTAATCAATGTGTCTGTGCTTCTCATTTTCTTGTGATTCTGAAAGTAACAGATAGTTCCTGGCTTCTAATCTGAAATTTCCAATAAAAGAGTAATCTATAGATCCTTTCTGTTCAACAAAGATTTTTATTTACACTGCTTTATAAATACTACCTTACTTTGTTGTCTAACTATTTTATTTCTGATGATT
>NW_008352267.1:8258003-8259545 GCF_000622305.1 Nannospalax galili
AAAATTTGTTATATTTAATTATCATTAGAAACATGAAATTCATTCCTCATTTTATGATATAAAATTTAAATATTAGGTATAACTAATATGATATTTAGGGTGGTTTTATTAAATTATATTTGAGAGGAAAATTAGAAACTTTTATATACATAACAACATGTCATCAACCCTAATTTCAGGTGAAGGCTTACAGCTATGGTTCTCAAAAAAAATTCTTGAAAAAAATTTGAAATTTCTAAATAGTACTACTTCGAATCTGAATTAGTTATCATTTCCAAAAATTTGAAAATGGAATTGCAGTTTATCCTGTTTCCAAAGGGCCTTAACATTGATCATTATATGCAGAGGATCACAAAACACACATTGGCATTAAGAAGGGATTCTATAATTATCTTTGTTTTTCAAAGTTGAGTATATCAGGATTTGTCTGCCAAAAAAGACTTTCAAACGGATCTTTAAAACCTATAAAGAGAGATTGCCTTTCTTTACCTGTCTTCAAGATAAATCTTCAAGCATTAAAAAGATATAACACCCTGGGGGCTGTTTGACAGATAAATAGAACAACTGCCAGAGAAGGGGACTTCAAAATAATGTCTGGAAAAACCGGTACTTGTAAATGTAAAATTCTACTTTTCTTAAAAGACCCCATCATAAAAATACTTCACATAATAGAAAATAAAGATAAAACATCAAGGTAAGCAATTGTGAATCTAATGAAACTCATTTTGGTAAAGAAAAAGAAATCCAATGGGACCCATTAGCCTAACTTACATTTACTTCTTTGCAATCATTTCTATACTCATTACCTAAACCTAATGTTAAGCCAGTGCTTAAAAAAGAAAAAAAAAAAAAAACAGTTCTCATTACATACAGTACTTCAAAATACAAAACCCTTAATAACCCTGAAGCTCAATGTGTTAAAACTTGACTTTCTGATTACCTTCATTTCCTCCAACACTTAAGTCGATTTCTAAAGATAATTTGGGTATCTAATATGATACATATATATTTCTTTCCTTATTTCTAGCAATTTATATAATCACTTGTTTCTTCCCATCAGTGCTACATATGGGATGGCAGCATTGATCTGCTTTTCACTCTGTACATCAAGAATTCATGAAACTATACTGCAGATTCGACTTTGATCTGCCAGCATTGCTTCTCCATGCTATTGTGAAAAGCATTCTTTTAGAAAATTACTTCCCCTCCATCTATACTTGTTATCTATTTGAGCTATAAAGTATCTGACTGCTTGTTGGACAACAATATACAGTGGGTGAGTTGTGATCCTATCTTGCATTTTTTTCACATTATAGTGAGTAATTTTAATTCATAATGAACCTCATGTAAGATGCTTGTGTCTGGGAATTGCCTGCTGCTGGTAAACCAATGTCTAGTAAAGCTACTTGAGATAATAAAAGCAATACAAAAAATAGAGAATGGAGTGAGAAAAACACCTTTGTAAGTCCAGAATTCCAGTTTTACCTAAGGCCCCTGACCTCACTTTATTTATTTATTTATTTATTTATTTATTTATTTATT
>NW_008352267.1:8259557-8264863 GCF_000622305.1 Nannospalax galili
TTTGCCGAGATTCTCACTGTCAGTTTGAGTTGTATTTTACTTGCAACCACAAGCACACAAAAAGCCAACCAAAAATAACCAATGAAGATAATGTTTTATTTAGTGCTCTACTCATGTCCTGCTGCATCTGTTACACAGCACCAGAGTGGTTTAGAATACTCATTTTTCATCTCACAGGTCCTGAGATATCATGTCTGAAACGAACCATCTTTTGCTACAATCAACATGTCAGCAGAACTCAGTTATTTCCAAGAGGCAGTAAAGAAGATCAGTTTTGTGTACTGCAGTTCAAGTAGTTTTCATACCCTTGGATTTCTGTTCCAGTGACTCTACAAAGCCAACAGTGGTTCACTGAGATCTGTGGCATCACTCATTCGCCTGTCTTTTTTTCTTTCACAATTAAAGGCAATTGTGATTAAATTTGCCTCACCCAGTTAATATATCATAGTCTTCTATTTCCAGGGCACATATATTCAATCTTAATTTAATTTGGTGCCCCATTTACCTTTGCATTTTAATGTAACATTTTCAGATGTTCCTGGTTTCAGGATATTGAAATTGAATGAAATTGTTCTGCCTATCACAGAACAAAACTTCAAAAAATAGCATAGAATAGTATTATTTATGTATTTAGAATTTTAAAGGAGCCTATTAAAATCTACACTATAGCAATAGTATACTAACATTTTCAAATAGTCTGAAAAAGGCTATATATTCATTCTTTTAAAATAATTATAAACATTAAACAACCACTTATTACATAAAACAAAAGACAAATTACTGCATTTCTGGACACTTTTCCTAGAAATATTTGTTTTCCATCAATATGGAACTTTTGTTGAGTGAAACACTGATTAAAATTTCAAGCATGTAACTGGGTAAAGAATTCAGTGCTTGAACACTTGCCTAATATGTACAAAACCCTGGACTTCATCACTAATGTAAAAAATGTCAATCATCTAAGAAATGTGTGCAATGTATGCAAGGTTTGGTTCCTTTTTAAAGTCATATATAATATTCTAGGTTGAGTAATTCCAGTAAAGAAGAGCTCATTCAGAATTTAATAAGTAGTCAAGTCTGTAGGTATTCAAGAACATTTTTATAATTCTGCTTCTATTAGCTCAACATGCTTTACAGACTTTGCAAACAGATGAGGAAAGAAGACCTGTCTTTGAACACTATGTCCAACTTTGCACAGACATAGATTGACTGCCAACTTGGAAACAAGTGGAAATACGATATCCCTTCAAGGTTGCAGGATCATCACCTCAGGATGTGTCATTTTTCTTTCTTTGCTCAGCAGGAAACGTAGAGTTCAGCGGTACACATTCTTTCTCTGCAATAGAAGTTGATTGAATAAGTAAGGTTTGAGTCACTCTGAAGTGTAGATACTCTTAGCTCTTTTGTATCATTTCAGCAAACTACCTCATGAACACACTATTTAAAAGAAAGTTAAGGATGTGTTGTCTCTAGTGATTAATTTGCTTTTGAATCTAACAAAGAAAATACCAAGTCTCTTCCAGAATTGTCATCATTGAAAACACAATCGATGAGTAAGGCCTGAAGAGTGAATACCCAGTCTTTGCTATGTCAGTAGATGTAAAATTGTTGTTGATATTCACTTTACACATTCAAAAGTAGCTAGATTCTATAATATCTTTAAATATATCTTATCATGAATTCCAAAATTTATAAAAATCATTCTGCAGTATAAATTAAGAAATATTATTTCTACAATTTCAGACAATATCAATAAAAGTTTAATGTGCTTACTATCACCTTAGAGAAACAAAAATAGTCCTCATACTGCTATTTAAAGACAGCAACCCAAATTATGTCTTTTATTTGTAGCACTAACCTTTATTTTAGGCTTGAATCTACTTTTTAAAAACAACAAATTATACAAAGCAAATAATATACATCGAGGCTGGAGGTTCTTGGTGATTAGTAAGTATGTTTTTCCCCCTCTACTTTCTTCTAATCCTTTCAATTGTTTTCCTGAAGAATATGTATAAGTGTCTTAAATACGTTTATTTTTACCTGGGGAGATGTACATGCACAGAAAGGTATTTACAAACAGAGAGACACATTATATATAAACATAAATATTTCCCAATCATATCTGTTGTTTAAAAATACACACTTACTACTTTTTCAGAAAGTTTTCCAAAAAGGATACTGATATTTTGGGTCAAGAGTCTCTTTGATTGGTGTCATGGGAAGATAATTTGAGCACTGTAGAATATTTAGTAAATTTTGCGCCTCCATTCATTAGACAAGTATGACAAACTTTGAGGGCCAAAAATATCTATAGACATTATCAAAAGTCTAGTATGGAAAATAAACCAATATCTGTTTAAAATTAAATATTTTCAAATAATTTAAAAGCAAACCGTCTTTCCCTAAGAACATTAAAAAAAAAAATGAGACACAGAAAAGAGATGCCAAAAGCTTGACAACGTTTCATGTTTGCTAATGATTTTCATGAAAAGTCTTTTCAGCACAATTTTTTATTTTAGTTTTGGTGCTCTTTTTTTCCCTTTTCTTCTGAGACAGGGTCTCCCTGTAGCACCAGCTGACCTTGGACTCTCTATGTAAACCAGGTGGGCCTGAATCTCATTGAGATCTGCCTGCTTCTGCTTCCCAGTGATGGGATTAGAGATGTGTGCCACCATGTATGGCACAGTTCACCTCTATTTCTAACATTTAACTACCATTATTTAATGATTTACAGTACCTTATAGTCATCACTCATCTTTATATATGGAGTTAGAGAAATGTGCATACGTATTTATTTCCAGTGCATATCATTTGCTACACACGCATTGCAGGCCAGGAAATATCTTGAGTGATAACAAAGTGTCATTACATATAAACTTGGTTCTTGTCCACAAATGCTAAGTTCTCTAATTTTTTCTATATTGGAGTATCACCTCATACCCAGAAGGAAATATCTTTGACAAAGTCTCAAGGTTCTTAAATCATTGATACAGATTTGTACCAAACTGAGTCCTGTTTCAAAACCAGTTGTACCTCTGTCTTGAATTTCATTAATTGAGCACTCATGGTGCCCCTACAGCAATAAGATCTGTGAATACAGGAATGATGGATCTTCTTAATAAGCTCTGTGGTCTTCGTTTACCTCTCTGCCATCCCCAACAGCTTGCTTGAAGACCCTGATGAACTGAGCTAATTTCCTCTAGCCAGGAATTACTTTGCCTCTTTTTGCTTACTGACCCCAGAAATAATATTTTTCACCTTGGACTCCTCTCTTTTCCACATAGAGTTAGGATACAGAGATCACTAGATTTTGAAAACACAGCTTGTTTAAGCTTTAATTTTAATTTTCTGGAGCTTCCTACTGTTGGTCTTTTTCTTCCATGCTGCAGATCTTGCTGTTTTTAATAAACTAACCTTGGTCTACTGCTCATTTTAATCAGCACGTATGGAAAACACCAGGATTGTTATTTTTTGAAATCTAACCTTCTTGTGAAAAATTTAAACAACCCTTGCTTAAGTCATCAGTTGGAAGTACAGAGATCCTGGAGGGGAATGTGCTGAAGGGTGATTGTATTACTGCTACTGTGAAAAAATTCAAAGCAACTTACAACAGTACAAAAAAAGATAGAGCGGTAACCTGTGGCTTCAACATCCTGAGCAAGAATTAAGTAAAATTGGCTTACCAGGAAGTAAAAGTTGTATTTCAGTATATCAGATGCAATAAAACATAGCTCTTTTAAAATGACTAGAACGTCGAAAATTTTGTGAGCTCTTATTCATAGAAGTGCAAGGGTAAACACATACAGAATTGGTCCACAGACGGAAAGTTCCCAAAGTCCATAAGACCCTGAATTTTAATTCTTTGTGCCTCCCTTGTATTGTGCATACCTTTCCTATAATTGTTCAACATGATAACAGCAATTCCAAGCATCACAAATTCTAGGCTAAATAAAACTTGACAACACAGAATTCAACTACAGTGAATGGAAACCTCACAGATCTGTTTTTCATCATGAGGGAAAATCATTTCCACAAAGCATGGAAGGCTTCCCCTTTTATCCCATTGAATGAAATGGGTCAGTGCAATACTGTAAATCAATCACTGGCAGATGCAATGGGATTACCTCAACTGATTTTTCAAGTGGTTGATTCATGGATAGCTTAGTGCATCTTACTTCCATAAAACAAATGCATAGCCTGTAAATAACAAAATTGAGTTCCTGTTAGCAAAATAGAAAGTGAAGAAGTAGCTGTTGGCACTACTTGGGAAAATGTAGTTAATATAAATATTTCCAAATGCATTTATGAGTATTGAGTTATAACTTTAGCATGTAAATAATATATCAAATGTCCTCTACTTTCATATTATATCCAGGACATAGTTCTATAGTGAAAGCCCATGAGACTGTTACTTTGAAATGCTGAAATAATCGCTATTTAAAAAATTCCAAAGAAGAGTCATACATTTTGGCATACACCTTTAAACATAGCACTCTGAAGGCTGAGGGAGGTGAATCTATGTGACATTGAGGTCAGTCAGGTCTTTGCAGTAAGTTCCAGTCCAACTACAGTTACAGGGAGACACTGTCTCTCATACAGAACAACCAAAAATAAATACTTTGTGTTAATGACTTCTAATTATGATCAGAAACCAGATCAAAAATTGAACTGAAATCAACATAGTGTATGCTTGATACTGGTCATGAGCCATATTTTTCTAAGGTGGGACACTTGGCTTATGAATCTATAGCTCTAGTTTAAATCTACTTCTATTATTTGAAATCTGAAAAATGCTTGTCAATGAGGCAATTGTATGCGACTTTTGTTTAACCACGTCTGACGTCAGTCCACTACAGATTGGCATTTTCTCCTCTACTTTCTTTTCTCTGCTTCACTCCAGTGTCTTATTATACTTCTGTGCTTATCCACACTGGTACCCTACTTCTATCATTCTGTTATCATCATGTGGTTCTCAACCAAATTTGCCTAAAGTAGTTTCTGAACTTTACCATACAGTGTGACTGGGAGCAAAGCCATTCTCACTTTTAGCACTAGTATGGCCTGTGCATGGTGTTCACAAAAATAAATTTCAAAACAAATTACTGACATACATGACAGGCATGGATCTTTCTTTAATTAGTAATGGAGAAAAGGAACTGAATGGATCTAAAATTACCCTTCTTTTTAATGAGAAGTCCACATTTGTTGTGTAATGTTTAAAAATATTTTTTACTGAATATCTGTGTATTTCATATAACATATAACAGATCTTAATAAAATTTAGACCCCCCCTCCCCATCCTCATC
>NW_008352267.1:8264993-8278205 GCF_000622305.1 Nannospalax galili
CATTCTGTAATACACCTTAGGTCCTATCTAGACAAGCATTTGTACCCAGGTCCAACTTCATCCACTGGAATGTAGTCGACCTATCTCAAATCACTTCCCTTAATGAATATCTACTCTCCTTCATACAACAGTAATCAGATTGCGAAAGGTGGTTTTTTTGGGGGGGGGGGCACTAACATTGGAGCCTTCTGCTCTTTTCACTTATTCTATGTTGAGTTTTAGTCTGATTGAATTGGTATGTGTTTTGTGCGTGCTGTCACCATTGTTGCAAGTTCATATGAACAAGTTCCCAGAGGCTTGAAAGCTTCTACTCATGCACCAACCCTAAGGTTCTAAGTATATTACTTTTGGTTGTCTAGCTCTATCAGGGCAGATGTCCAGTTGGAATGAAGAGAAAGCTGTAGTTTTACCTGGCTTCTACAACATTGATGGACCCTTTCATATTCTCCATCCCATGATAAAGTGACTTTGGGGACATTAAATCTTGTCTCCAAGGTCTTTTTAGGAGACCTAAAAACAAAATATTTTAAGGGCATAATAGCAAATAGTTCTCATCCATTGCATAACAAAATATAAGCAAACACAGAGGCAGCAATCTGTGTGTACATGGGGGAAGCACTGGGGGTCTGGCTGAAATTCCAGTTGTTTACCATCTACTTAGCCATACTGGTTAATTTACTTATTTTACTATTTGTTTTCACAGGTGTCAAATGGGTACATCATTTATTTCTTGATTCTTATGAATTTTAAATAAGGAGATAACTACTAATTACTAATTATATTAAACATTTTATAATTATGCCTGTGTTTAAGAAAAATAGAAGCTGGTTTAAATAAAGTTTACATATACAATATTTGAATACATACAGTGCAGCATAGCTGTCATAAAATGGTAGAGTTTCTAAGTAGTTATCTATGAAGATTGTTTCTACCTAGTGACCAAGTTTTGATCTATTTAAATTATATAAATGAAACATTTATAACTTATTCATTAACTGTAATAGCTAAATATACTCAAGTCTTAGCACAAGCATGCATAACTAATACAATTTTTATGTCAATACATTTAATAGAAAAAATGATCACTAGTTACTTTATACCTGTCATTCAAGTAAATCATGAATTAATTCATAAAATCAATTAACAACAGTAAAAAATTATTATTTATTAAATACAAGTCAGGATAAGCAGAGACATGGAATATGACTTAAAGAGAAGAAAAATGATGAAATTTTTGGTAGATTTTACTACAACCTCTCTCAATCCTAATTTAGATTATGATTCTTTAATCAATATACTTTTTTGCTCTTCAATGATGTAAAGGAACATAATTTTAAGAAATATTTTGACATGAAGACATTTAAGTGCTTATATTTTAATATTTTCCACAATTCGATGTTAGCTTTTAACAAAAATAATCTTTCTGGTTTGACTTCTATGTTCCTTTTTGCAACCTCACGCATTTTTATTATAAACAAAATATATGTCTTATTTTGTAGTTGAGAAAGGTCTGGTGTAGTATTGTAATGAAAAGGGGTAAATGAAACTGGTTAAACATATAAATGAAGGTGGTTCTGGGCAGGTATAAAACAGAAATAAAAGCTCCAACATTTTCCTTAAGAGGAGCAGCAATAAAAAAAACAATTCACAACTTTGGGCTGTGGATATTTACATCCCCACAAAATTCAAATGTTAAAGATCTAATCACCAGTGCCACGGTATTAGGAGGTGGGATAAATAACATTTAAATTCTAGAGATAAGATCAGGAAATTGAAGCCTCCCTCATGGAGTTAATGTTCCTATTTGAAGAGCAAGACCAAAGAGCTTCTCTTCATCACATGGGGAATGCATCCAACTGGTGGCCCTCTAAGCCAAGAAGAGGATCCTTACCAAGAACCAACTCTAACAGTTTTCTTTAATTTTGGACTTTTGGTTCTGAAACTGTGATAAACAAATGTGCATTGTTTAAACCATCTAGTCATGATAACAGCCAGAAATAACTAATACAGTCTGATAGAAATTTTTACTTTTGATTTTAGTAGGAGGGAAACATGAATTTTTCTACTCAAAATTGGAAAACAAGTTGTTCTCTCAGTTATCTCGAATTTTTCTACTCAAAATTGGAAAACAAGTTGTTCTCTCAGTTATCTTGGATCAAGGTTTTCATGGACATATCTCTCTGTCCATGACAACTGACACTTCTGTTGCTCTGATTTCTGTGTTTTCAGACTGACTACAATGTCCTCGTCTTTGGAAATAGTACTGAGAAAGTCCCAATAACTTGATTGACAATTTAGCCACTTGCTTTTCGGTATCTTTTAACTGATGAAGAGAAGTTTTTCTACACATTGAGAGAAGGTGCAACGAACTAAATCCCGGAGAGGCAGAGTCCTTGAGAAGTAATAAAGGTAGGGCACTTCCTGATTTTGCTTATGCTCTAGCAGAAGGCCTTATAGCACCTCTTCAACTGACCTCTGTAGAGTCACAAGGACCTTGACATACCTCATTATTTGAAGCCATAAGTCTAACAGCCTTCTCTTCTTGTTTAAGTTAATCAATCCAAAATTAGGGGAGAAGAAACCTCTAAAACCAAGGTCCTCCCTGGAGAAGACTGGATTCTCAATTTCCTGTGCCCTCTCCTCTATGGAGAGTTTTATCTTTCTGTATTAATTTGCGCGGTAGGTGTGATTCTTCATGTGTATGCATCTAATTTTATCTTTCAATAAAAGTCTGTTTCTTGCTCTCTGCTGGTATGAGATATTTTTTCTGGCCTTTTAATTCTTTAATTGGCTGTGAAAATGGACCTAATCTTGCCACTACACTAATAAAATATCAACTTCTTAAAGGGTGTAACTATTTACTGGTCTTGGTCTTCTCATTAGACATGTTCTTCCTATATTTATTATCAAGAAGTTCATGTTTACTTTTTCTAGAAATTTTACAATCATTCACACACATTTATCTAAATTTTTTAAAAAAATTTTGAAGTCCATATAGATATATTCATTGTACTTTGTTTTCCAGAGTTTAAGACAAAATGTCTTGTCAGAAAGGTTAGACAAAGATTCTACATTCTTCAGTTTTCAGTGTAATAAACAATCCCAGTTTTCTTGTTGCAGGAACACCTATCCTTCATCATTTTGCTTGCTTTTATATGCCCCCTGCCTAGCAAAACTGTGAAATCTATAATAAGTATTTTGGGTCTAGCCAGCTCAGGCATCTCATTGATTTTATACATTATGTCTCCATTTACAGTGAGAAACCAATTCAGTCTAAGACATATTTTGAATATCTGAGCATCATAATAGATTCATAAACACAGCCTCTATTCTGATAAACTCTGATCTGAGGTGACATTGAAGCCTTTTCTTCAAGTACAGCTAGCTGTATGTGCAGACTCTTCAAGCTCATATCCCAGTGAACGTGCCAGCATTTCCTTTCATTAAGAAAGTAAAATGAGACTAAGAATCTTCTAGGAGACCCTCTTTTCCCGAATTTCAGTATAGGTAAAAACTGTGGACATATGGTATCCTACTTTAACTAAGAGACAAAATGACCTACAATAACAGTATGTGAAGGTGCTTTGCAGACAATGATAGACTGGCACAGTCCTTTGAAGTATTCTGTAAAAAAATTCATTTTGCATCCTTTGTATGTTAAGAATGTAGCATTATCAGAAACCCTCAAAAAACAAAAAGTAAAAAGATAGAAAATAAAGTCCAAGATGCCCACATTCTTTATCACCAAATCAAGGACTATGGCAAGGCATGGACCCTGAAAGGGAGGTCATCATGGATTATTGCGGTAGGCCCTGTCAAAGCACTTGAGGCCTTAAAAATGGAGACCTTTCCCAGTTTTGGACAGGGAGAATGTGAAGGCAAAATGGGCAGAGGAATGGAAGTTTCCTACATTTGAAGATGGAGAAGGACCATGAGTCAAGGCCTAAGAGCAGCATTATATACCAGAAAAGGCAAAGAAACAGATTATCTGTTAGAGCTGCCAAAAAGTAATTCATCTTATGCACAGCCCAATGTTAGCCTAATGAAGCTCTAGCCTTACAGCCAACTTATACTAGCATAAGTCAAAGGATTTATGATGTTTAAGCCAATAAATATCTTTAAAAAAATAAAGTCCACAAGCCACTTCTGTGAAGCAGCTCTAAATTAAACAATAGACTTGAATAGCTTGCTTGGAAGATCTTGAAAAGAGATTTCCTTTACTCTCGCCTAAATCTGTCATGTCTTTGAAAAACAATGATGTAAAATGGGTTTGTTAGTTTTTCTTTTGCTTTGACACTAATTCCTGAGAAAGACAAGTTAGAGGAGAAAAACTTTTGTCTGTCTCATGGATATAGAGGTTGTAGTTCATGATCAACTGACTTTATTGCTATGAGCATATCATTATAAAAAAGGGAATGTATGGCAGAGGAAATAGTTCACTAATGATTGAAAAGGAATAGATGGATAGAGAGAGAGAGAGAGGAGAAAGGAGAAGAGAGAGGGAGAGAAATAATATTAGAGGAAGTGTGTGGGGAAACAATATATCTTTCAAAAGCTCCAGTTCAATCATTCCTTTTAATAGCCACTCTAGTTAAATACACTTTTATGCATTAATCTGTAGATTAATGTATGGATTAGACCCATGATCCAATGGGTCTAATTTCAGTAATGCCAACAGCTGAGTAGCAACTGTACAACACAGAAGCCTTTGTGGGGGAAGGGTCCCTTGAAAAGTAAACAATAGCAGGGCATGGGGGGAGTACAACTTAATCCCAGGTCTCAAGAGGTAGAGGTAAGCAGATCTCTTAAGGCTGAGGACAACTGGTCTATATAGCAAGTTTCAGGCCAAATGGAACTACAGGGAGAGACTTCCTTAAAAATCAATAATAAATAAATGAATAAATAAATAAGATGAATAAACCATAACATGAAATTATGTCTTTGAACTACTCCTCCCTAACATGTCTCTTTGAAGGAAGTGTGCATCATTAGAAGAGTAATACAGTTCAACACTTGTAAGGTCCCTTTTGTTTACCTACTACAATGCTTCTCTTTGTCTTGTATCATTCACTACATGAACTGAAGAATGTAATATAAATGAGTGCATTTGAAATGGGTTTTAGTTTTAGGAACTCTGCTATGGGAAATATAGATTGTAATTTCATCAACTGTGTAAGAAACTGTC
Organism: Nannospalax galili; assembly: GCF_000622305.1. Taxonomy (NCBI): domain Eukaryota; kingdom Metazoa; phylum Chordata; class Mammalia; order Rodentia; family Spalacidae; genus Nannospalax; species Nannospalax galili. The sequence continues at coordinate 8,270,179 of NW_008352267.1, forward strand.
TCTTAAAAATTAGGGTGATGAAAAATGTTATATCCTCTTTCCTGACTCTATCTACATACAAAAATAGGATCGTGGGGCTCAGCAGTTCAGAGCACAGGCTGCTCTTACAGAGGACTGGGGTTTAATTTCCAGCACCCACATAGTAGATAATAGTTCCAGAGGAATATGAACCCCTCTTCTGACCTCTGCAGGTGTTGTATGACATGAGTTCACTTACATATATGCAGGCAATATACTCATACACATAAAAGAAAAATAAAATGAAATTAAAAAAAATTCTTTCGGGTGGAATTTTTGGCATCTCTTAGATATAATATCATATCATCTCCAAAAAGGAATAATTTGATCTCTTCTTTTCCAATTATTACTACTTTAATTTCCTGCTCTTGTCTTATTGCTCTTGCAACAGTTTCAAGCACTATGTTAAAGAGAAGTGGAGATAGTGGACAGCCTTGTCTGGTTCCTGATTTCAATGGGAATGCTTCCAGTTTTTCTCTATTTAGAATGATGATGGCTGTGGGTTTGTTATATATGGCTTTAATTATGTTGAGGTATGTTCCCTCCAGTCCAATTCTCTCTAGGACTTTGAACATAAATACATGTTGAATTTTGTCAAAGGCCTTCTCTGCATCTATTGAGATGACCATGTGGTTCTTGTCTTTGTGCACATTTATATGATTTTTGATGTTTATTGCCTTGCTATATTGAACGATCCCTGCATCTCTGGTATAAAGCCAACTTGATCATGGTGGATGATCTTTTTGATTTGTGTCTGTATGCAAGTATCTTGTTGAGAATTTTTGCATCTATGTTCATTAAGGATATGGGTCTATAGTTTTCTTTTTGGGTTGTATGTTTACCTGGCTTTGATATTAGAGTGATGCTGGCTTAATAGAAGGAATTTTGAAATTCTCCCTCCATTTCTATCTTTTTGAACAAATTAAGTAGTATTGGAGGTAGATCTTCTTTAAATGTCTGATAGAATTCTGCTGTAAATCTATCTGGTCCTGGGCTTTTTTTTAGTTGGGAGGTTTTGTATTACTTTTTTTGGTGTTATGGGTCTGTTTAAGTGTTAATCTCTTCTTGGTTTAGTTTTGGTGGTTCCTATGCCATTAGATATCTGTCCATTTCTTTTAGGTTTTCATATTTATTATCATACAGGTTTTTAAATTATTCCCTTATAATGTTCTGTATCTTTCTGGTGTCTGGGGTGATATTTCCCCTTTCATCTCTGATTTTGTTGATTTGGAGGTGCTCTTTCTTTCTTTTGGTTATCTATATTTGTTGAGGTTTTTATGTGTCCCAGTAAATGATCGATTTTGGAGAAGTTTCCATCGGGTCCTGAGTAGAAAGTATGTCCCTTGGGGTTTGGAATAGTCAATAGATGTCTGTTAAGTCCATTTGGTATATGGTATTGTTTAACTCAGATGCCTCTCTGTTAACTCTCTGCCCTGTTGGCCTATCTAATGGAGACAGTGGGGGTATTGAAGTCCCTTACTATTACTGAGTTGGGATTAATCTGGGTTTAAAGTCCTGTAGTATTGTTTTTATGAAGCTGGGTGCACCAGAGTTTGGTGAGTATATGTTCATGATTGTAATATCTTCTTTATTTATTGCTCCTTTGACCAGAATGAAGTGGCCCTCTATCTCTTCTGATTAGCTGTCTGATATTTGACAAAGGGGCCAAAAATATTCACTGGAGGAAAGACAGCTTGTTCAGCAAATGGTACTGGCAAAACTGGATCTCCACCTGTAGAAGAATGAAACTAAACCCCTATCTTTCACCCTGCACAAAAGTCAATTCAAAATGGATTAAAAACTTCAATGTAAATCCTGAAACTCTGAAATGTTTAGAAGAAAACAATGGGAAAATCCTACAAGATATAGGTGTAGGAAAGGGTTTTCTAAACTGGACATTGATTGCTCAGGAAGCAAGGGCAAGAATTAACAAATGGGACCGCATTAAACTAAAAAGCTTCATACATCAAAGGAGGCAACCAGGGAAGTGAACAGGAAACCCACAGAAAGGGAGAAAATCTTCACGAGCTACACATCTGACAGAGGTTTAATATCCAGAATATATAAGGAACTCAAAAAACAGAGAATCAAGACAGGAAGTAACCCAATTAAAAGATGGGCTAAGGAACTGAACATAGAGTTCTCAAAAGTAGAAGTAAAGATGGCTATGAAACATCTTAAAAGATGTTCAACATCACTAATAATTAGGGAAATGCAAATTAAAACTACTTTAAGATTTCACCCAGTCATACTGGCTAAGATCAAGAGAACAAATGATACCAAATGTTGGAGAGGATGTGGGGAAAGGGGAACACTCACCCACTACTTGTGGGGCTGCAAACGTGTTCAATCCCTATGGAAAGCAGTATGGAAAACTCTTAAAAAACTGCAAATGAACCTACCTTTTGACCCAGTTATATCACTCCATGGCATAACCCAAAAAACTCATCCTATTTTAGAGAAACTTGTGCATCCATGGTTGTTGCAGATCTACTCACAATAGATAAGACATGGAAACAACCTAAGTGTCCCTCAGTTGACAAGTGGATAATGAAAATGTGGTTCATTTATACGATGGAGTTTTAATCCGCAGTAAAGAAAGATGAAATCATGAAATTTGCAGGTGAATGGATGGAACTAGAATCTGTTATACTAAGTGAAGTAACACAGACTTAGTAAAAAAATCGACATATGTTCTCCCTCATATGTAGATCCTAGAACCAATCCCTGATAAGTGAGTAGGTATCCAGAAATAGCTACTGGTACTAGGATAATGGAAAGAAAACACGTAGTTAAAGGAAAAGAAAGAAAGGGAAAGAGAAGTATAGTAGAAGGAAACAGGCTTAATAAGGAAGACGTAGATAAAAATTGGCTTAGTTTAAAGGAGGGGGGGGGAAGGGTATACAAGGAACCTAGGGGATTAAGGGAAAGAAGTAGCTCAACAGAGGTAAAACCATAGGAGAAGGATATTATTAAGGGAGAAAGGGGGAAATGGGGGCACCTTAAGTGGGAAAACCATGATGGAGGGGTGAGACAATGTGAGAGATAAATAATGCCTAGCTAGTTTTGGGAACCAGAGAGAACAATATTACTCCTACAACCTTCTGACAAATTATACATAGCAGATCAGGAAATATGTCTAGGTAAGGGTTATCTGAGAATAATTGATTTTTGCCCGAGAGAAATCTACATGACATGCAATAATTAAAAGCAGAAGACTGACAGAACTAACCTTGGATTTTAACAGACATACTTTGAGGCCTATAATAATTTGGTCAGAGGGACATAAAGGACCATTTTTGCTCCTTTCCCTACTAGGTTGAATAGTTCCAGGGGACTATGAGCATCTCTCAAAATGTCCTGTAATCGTGGTGGGTCACCTGTCCTCTTGATCAAAGAGGCCAAGGAGAGCCCACCAGATGGACTTGAACCAGTGTCCAGTCTACGAAGAGGAGGGTCAACACAGAGGAATCACTTCCTCCATGCTTCCAAGCCAACCATGGTTGAGCAGGACCTTTGACTTATCTTCACATAGGCGGAACTGGTAAAAGAAAGGAGTTGGGGGCTCCTCCCAAGCCAATGTGACCCCGAGGAACAGATCCTCAAACAACCTTAAGAGTGACTGTATGGCCTTAAACACCCGAAAGGAAAGTATAACCAAAGATTAAAGGGGTCAATATCATTTCTTTAAACTTCATATGCATAGCTAAAGGCTGTAGCAAGCAACAATGCCAGATGGGAGATACCTTCTTTTGAGTTGTTGGCCAGGGTGACCAAAGGGACCCCCAAATAGTAACCCAGCATAGAAATGGGAAAATGAACAGCAGACCCTAATCTTATCTAAAGGAGTATTAACAACTTATTGCTGCTAGAAGAGGAACAGCTGACCCTCCTAAAACAAAGACCTCTAGATAGGCTGACTAGACTCATCAGAAGGGCAAGTAGTGGTGATTGGCTGGGGGGCTGACAACACAGCAGTCAGTAGCAGGGATATCAGAGTATAAAGGCTCTAGTGTCGGGAGAGAGGCAATGGGAGGGTGCCTTCTGGGAAGTGAGTGTACAGTTGAATAAGATGGTTTGGGATGTTCTGTGTGATATACACACACCAAAAAAAATCAACAACTTTAAAAAATGTATTATATTTGAGGAGGAAGCATGGAAATTTTTGTCATGCTAATTAGTAGAGGTGATAAACATTACCATTGAAATCTACCCAATGACTTCATAGACATACACAGGTGCCAAGGATACAAGTGCAACCGATTATGATTAGTAATAATTAGATGCATACAAATTAGAGATGCATGTGCCAACATCTCAGTGTTAGTAGTAAAAACAATGAGTCTTTCTGCAAGGAACCATACATTCTAAAATGAAATGGAGATCTGTTTTAAATTAAAAAAACTCATTCAATTTTATGTCTTACAGGGCTAATACTGAGTCCAATATCGTATAATTGTATTAACTCAACTGTGAACCTGGAAACTTCCACCCACTTGTCAAAGAGATGTATTGTTGCTCTGTAGTGTGTTACTGAATATGTTAAAGCTGTAGTGAAATACCTCTTCTAATCATGTAGTTATTAAAAATTTAAAAAATTATAATAAATCTTTCCTATTATGTCCAGCTCATAAGACTGTCTTAACTGTGAAGTTCAAGTTAGAAAACTGGAATATCCAGTGGGAAAAAAATCCTTAATTTTAAAGATACAATTTTAAATGATATTTATTTCTAAAAGAGATAAAGTTTCCATTTTTTTAGAAAGTAAGAGGTAATTTATCATCCATTATAATCATGGATTCACTTGTGTGGTCTCTGAATGTAACATCAGCTAGGCCTAGGTTCCTCCAATTTGCCCCTTTTACTCCTGATTTTCTGCAAGGTTTTCAATTGCGGGTCTGCTGATTTTTTAGCCCTGAATAATTGAGGAAAATTCATTTCTACTCTTCAGATATTTTAGTATAAAATATCTATCTTCTTCCTGCATTCAGCTTCAAAGCTTGCAAATGCGGTGAGAAAGAATTTGGTCCACATGTCAAGGCTGATCATTTCAATTTGGTGCAAATGCTAAATTCTTTGTGGGATTTGGTGTCACTGGGAAGACTCAAATCCAAAATCTAAGCACTCAGCTGTTAGGGATCTTATGTGGAAAAGAAGTCAGTACTTATCAATCATCACAGTCAATTAGACCCTCCTCCTGTGACTTCCAATTCCTGTTTGTTTTGTCTTCTGGTCCTTGTCCTTGGGAGTCCTTTGTTCCCTAATCCCTCACATTGTAGAAGATTACATGCTAGTTTAGAGAGTTTTCATCCTTCCTTCTAATTGCCCATGCAGCCACACTTTAACAAATATCTGTAGAGAAAACCATCATGATTTGAGGATTGCCACGTCTTCAAGTTTTCTGCTGCAGCCCTGGACAGACAATGGAAGATTTGATGGTAGCTCTTTCTGTTAGCTCTATGCTTTGCCTGGATCAGACCTCAATCTTCAGCTTTAAAAGTAGTAATTCCTGTGGTGGGGTAAGATGACAGACAGGGCTGACAGGGACCCTATATCACTGAATTTCTTCTGAGAGTGTTTGACTCCTGAATTTTAGTCACTATTATATTCTTTGAATCCTTATAAATGACAATGGTTTGAATAATATTGTTTTAGTAGACAAGTTTGGTGGTATATATCTTTAATATTGGCACTATTGAAACTAAGCCCAGAAATGTAAATGAATGAATCAAGCCTGAGCTAGGCAGTGATACTCTGCCTCAAAAGGCTTTTCAGTATGCAGATCCTCAGGTCATACATACACCCCAGCAACCCCTCAGTTATCTTTATAAGTAAACACAATAAATTTATTGGTTCCCCAGTAAAACTTCAATGAAACATTGGCTTGACACTAGAACCTTAAAAAGGAATAAACATTTCTTAGCATCCCCAAGAAAAGAAGTTTTGAAACCGATGGAAAATTTGTTAATGCTATTGTATCTCGTAATTGTTTAAAAAAAAATAAGAAAAAAAAATAAGAAAATGAGACTGTAAAAGATGTTAAAAGGATATGGGAATGGAGATATTTTCCAAAATATACTGAAAAAATGAGAAAGTCTAAGCAAGGGATGACAGTCTGTTTAGGTTTGTTATATATAAAAGATGAGACAAAAATAATATACACATAATTTTAAAATGTCTTGGTCATAGTTTAGTCAACTAGTTTAAGGAACAAAGTTTCTATCTAGTCAAGGTTTATCTGAGAATAATTGGTTTTTTACCCAAGCCTTATCTACATAGCACATGTTAATTAAAGTACCAGACTGATGGAACTAACCTTATTGAATGTTTAACAGTCTGTCACCAGAGTTCTTTCCGGGTCTCTTGTGCAATCAGACAAATCATACAATATGTGAATTTATTATGGTTTATGCTCTTGGGAAGGAAGGGCGTAAATGGGGGATCTTACACAGAGATGAACGTTCTTGCCCCCAGCTCAGAGCCCACCACAGTCAGATGCTTCCATGGCTAGCCCATAATCTCTGTTAACTTTTATCTGCACATCTTGGGCCCTGCAGTCTTGTCCCAGGTCGGTAAATGCCCCCTCTCGCATCCATGTGGGTGAAGTATAGGGGCCATCTCTCTCTCAACACCCACCACTACCTGTGTTCCTCTTTGCTCAGGGCTTCCATTCCAAGATGGCTCCCAGCAGACCCTCAGTAGGTCCATCCTCCTCAGTTCCTTGGAGGAACTAGTCACCTGGGAAACAACCATACTTTAAAGCTTATACTAATGTGGTCAGAGGGACTTAAAGGACATTTTTTTGCCCCTTGCCCTCCATGGTTGACCATTTGCCAGGGGACTATGGAATATCTCTCAAAATATCCTGTAACTCTGGTGAGTCACCTGCCCTCTTATTCAGAGAGGATGTGGAGACTCCAGTCTACAAAGAGGATGGTCAACTTACAGGACATATCATTCATTCTTCCAAGTGAAGTCAGACATGATCAAACTGGACCATTGACTTATCTTCACATAGATGGAACTGGTAAAAGAAAGGACCCAGGAGCTCCTCCCAAGCCCATGTGACCCCTGAGGAACAGATCCAAAATTACTGTATGTGCAAAAATAAATTGACTTATTTGAGCCAACTGTATAGTCTTAAACACCCAAAAGGAAAGTATAACCAAAGAGGAAAGTCATCAGTTTACTTCTTTAAGTGTTCAAGGGATTACAATTCCCAGACATTAAGCTTAAGTCTATATAAAAAGTTATTTAGACAATTATTTCTCATTGATGATTTTTTTTCCTTACCAGACGGTGCTGCTCAAATGTAAGGCTTCAAATTTTAGTCTCCAATACTGATGGGTACACTTGTAGCTAAGGTAGAAACCAGTACTGTTCTAAAATGATGGATGAATTTGTTTTCTCCCCCTATCTAGAAGCCTTTGAGAGGGAACTGACAATGATTCTAACTACTCCAACAGCATCAAAATATCTGAAAGCTAATCCTTAATCCATCACTTTAGAGTCCAGCCTTGGAAGACAAAAGAAAAGTGGGGAAGAACCCAATAGAGCAATAGAGGGATGGTTTTGGAAGTCCTTGTCAAGAAATGACAATGGACTCTTATATGAACATTTGAAAATTGCTCTTTTTTTCTAGTTCCCTGTCTAGAACTTGTAATGCTAATTACTCATGCCTTTACTTCTCCTTAACATCCCCTTTTCATGATTGAAGGACTTTCTTTTCCTCTTAGAGATAAGAGTTATGCAATTTGGGAGGCTTTTAGATAGACCCACCCAAGGGGCACTCCAATTGCCTCACCCTGCATCCCTGTTCAGCATGGAAGAAGCCAGAGTGGTCTGAGTTCCTGTTCCCTACTGGCAATTTGAGTAACCTCTTCAGAGGATGGTGTGATAAGAATAGGGGTTAGCAATTGGCTAGGTCATTAGGGTTTAAAGAACCTAAAGAAAAGGACCCAGTTTCTTGTCTAAAAGTCAAAATGTCCTTGGGCCTCTTAGCAACATAT
>NW_008352267.1:8278554-8286054 GCF_000622305.1 Nannospalax galili
CTCATACCCAGTGGTTGTAATCAACTTAATTTGGAGCAGCAAATGAAATATGAGTCATCCGTAGTATTTTTATTAACCAATCACATTCTATAAGATGTTCCAGTCTTTGCCATTTATAGAACTGAAAAATTGCATAAGTATGTGACAGGAATACCCACTGTTCTTTGGAATCATTGTAGAACTGGAAAGTCTTGTAATATCTCCAGGGATGTAGCATTTAATTTTGATTTATGATTGCTGCAGTAAGTTAAAAATGTAACACTTTCAGGGTTGGAGAGATGACTCAGAGGTGAAGAACACCGGCTGCTCTTGGAGAAGACCCATGTTCAGATCCCAGCACTCACATGATGACTAACAACTGTCTGTAACTCCAGTTCTTGGGGATCCAACAGCCTTTTCTGCATCCATGGATATTGCACAATATGGGTTTTGTTACATGCATGCAGGCAATACACTCATACACGTAAAATAAAATAAACAAATGAAAACATCTATAACACTCTCTATCTGTAACATTGACTTAAAGCAGTTCTTGTGTCATAGGGTGGAAGGCAGCATTGGAATTGGCCATTTGATGGCCATCTGATGAAATGTTAGAAGCTAGAGAAATAACAACAGTTTTTGCGTGGGGTGTGTTCACACAGAGTGTCTCCCTGTAGCCTCAGCTAATCTGTAACTCAAGAGATGTAACTGCCTCTGCCTCTTGAATGCTGGGAATAAAAGCAAATGCCAAAAAGCTCTAGAATCACATTAAAATGTTCAGCTTCTTCTGAATTCATAATTCTGTTAGAATATCTCATAGTACATGGCTCATACTCAGACTGGTGATTCAAAATTGTAGTATAGATAAAATTCCTAGGAACTAGTTTAGATCCGAACAATTTTTTTTTGCAGTCTTTGAAAAGTTTGATTGTTGTTTTTTCTCTGCTGTTCTTATATGAATAAAATATTATCTCAAAAATTCCATAGGACAGACTCAAGAAGGCATAATGAGTAAATGTTGATCTGAGTCAGACTCCAGGAAAAGGTAAAGTGCATGATCATTCTGCAGCAATCTGAATGCAGAATTAAAATTCTTGAAATTATCTGTCTAATACACAACCTTCTTTGAGCATTAGTTTCTATAAATGTGCAATATACCAAGACCGCCTGACCAATCATTAAATGAGCTGTATAAAAGCCTAACACACTCTTTGGCACAAAGGAAATAATTGATACACTGCTAGCAATAATAATTGAGGGTTAAATGTGACACTAATCTTGTTAGTCAGAGGTCTCCCAAGCATGCAGATATTTTATTGATATGATTGACTTCCATCCAAAGGCTAATCATTTTTTTCTTTGCTAATCATCTTGTCTCCACATCTTATAATATAAATAATAAAGCAGTGTCATTTTCTACTTTTGTAAGTAGTTTCTGTGAAGTAAGACAATTGAGCTGCAAGTCTTTTATTTGCAATTTTTTCTATTGTGGCTAAAAGAATATATTTAGTGTTCAGTTCTTCTGGGTCAGTAATCTAGCTATTTCTTTCTCCTCTATTTTTAGCTTTTTCAATGCTGTGTTTCTCCTCCCAGACCCCACACCCAGAGTGTAATTTTATCTTTCATTACAGGCATTGTTAATGGTTTCATTTGATCCCAATTCTGTATTTATCTTGGGTTTTGCTCTACTTCTAAAATGTAGTGGGCTAATTTTAGCACCCACTGAAGGGTTGAAATGTGTTATTTTTAAATTTACTTTTGCAGCAAATTTTCATGAATAATAGAATTTAGTATTCCTGCTCCATTATCTGGTTATAAGTACTATTACAACACTGTATTCTTAGGAGATTCTTTGCATTTTAAAACTTGTTACATAAAATTTCTAAAAGTGTTATAAATGTATACCATTCTGAGTTGCTATCCACAATCTCACTGAAATGCCCTAGATTATCCAGTTTTTTCATTTTCTTGTTGTTTTAAAATAAATTGTGATTATAAAATTTGATATTTTTGCAAATGACTATTAGCATTATGTCACAGGTAAATAATCTAAATGTATTTTAAATGTTCTTTAGATATGATACTGTGTAACTCATCTGAGTTTCTATTCACAGAGAAGTGACTCACAATTTTTCTCTTGTCTATTTCCTTGGTTAACTTCTCATATATGTGAAACTCTAATTGGAGAAATTTTCAGTAGCTAGTACATTGAAGTGGAGGAATATCATTGAAATAGAAGTATTCAGCTCACAGGCCAGTGAAGGAGGATTCTGAGATTTGAATGCGTTATTAGAAAAGTCTGCAAGGCCTCCATTTAGGCCATTATTTACTATTAGATATTGACACTGTGATAATAATTAAAATGCCAAGTCTTCAATACTAGGACTGTGTCAAATGGAAGCTCAATTATATCTGGCATTAGTGATACTGCGGTTTCATAGAAGAAAGAATGAGCTAATAACTTGCACCATGCATAAACACATGCACACATAAAACACTTAAGATCATCAAATATACCACATGGTATAATATTCATGTATTTATTTTAAATCTATTTTCTATTTCCACTTAGCTTAAAACTATTTAAATGATTTTGAAGTTGCATTTTATGTTTTATTTTCAAAAGTTAAGATATATGACAGAATGCATGATATCCAGTGAGGGAGACACAGAGGGCGTGACTAGGGGAGGGTCCAAACTTGCTTAAGTTCTATTATATGATACATACACAATTCAATAAATTAAAAATACTCAAAAGTTTTATGCAATTATTTAGCATTGCTCCAATAATTAAATCATCAGTGCTTAAAATAGTTAGCCCAACACAGCTATATATTTTTAGCATCTGCATGTACATTAAACTCCACATGGTTTTATTGTTTTGTGGATATTAAGATATTTCTGCTTAAGAGGTTTATCAAACTTTCCATGGTTAGATTTGAGTCAAATTTCAAATTATTTTATGAAGCTTTTTAAGTTTTGGATTTTTTGGAAGTTTACTTATTTCATACTCATTACATTCATTTAATAATATAACAAAAAGCACAAAGCAAGCCTGGGATATTTCTCCAGAAGCCATAATGAAATCATTTCTTTGAATGCTAATTATAACAAAACTAAGAAAAGAATAACTGAAGAATCTTACTGACAGCTATTACAGTGTCCTTTTTCATACCCACAAAAGGTACCAGAAAGACAGCAGTCACACCAGGATTTAAGGAGTAGAACAGACTAACAGGATGCACCTCTCTCATATAAGTACAACCATTCACAGAGGAAGACCACCTTGGAGAAAGAAAAAATTCCATAATTAAATTTATTAGTATATTGAATATTTATATTGAGTCAACAATGTTTGAATTACATTGACACCTTTCCTTGGTATAACTAATGAGCATGTAATCTTGGATTTATCTTCTGAGAGTAAAATCTGTAAAATTCTGACAGTTTTAGAAGTACTGAAATCAACTAATAAGATTAGTATTGTGTATAAATAGTACTTTCTATAATTGTTACATATGATTATTTTTTGATGTTCATTCATGGGTATTGTATTTGATTTATTTCCATCCCACTAAGTCCACCTACAACTGCCTCCATATCCTCCCTACTTGCTCTCAAATTCTTGTCCTCTTCCTTGATTATCACTATTATATGTACATACATAAAAAGTATAAAATTGCATATATATGACATTCTATTTTCTCTTTGTTTTTCATGAGAAGAGGTAAGAGTTTTTGTTCTGGACTGTCTTTTCAAGGAGATAAAGATTTGAGATGATTCCTTCTTCCAGTGTGATTTTTTTGTGTTTCTTTTTTTTTTTTCTATTTGAGTATTTCATACAATATATTTGCTCATATTCAAATATGCTCCTTTATTTGCACCTCTCCTGGCTACACCACAATCAATTTAATTTACTCTACTAGAGTACTTGGAGTGTAATTTGTATCCACAAGTGTCCTTCAGTGTGGGTCCATCCTCTGGAGCCTGGTTCACCTACCCAGTGTCATAGGCTTAACCAAAACTAACTCTTTTTTAATAGGCATCATTTGCCAATAGTTTCTCATCTAGGTTTGGAGATGCTTACTGACTTCCATTTCTACACTGTGATTTTGTCTATCTTGAACTTACATAGATCTGTTTGCTGTGAGTTTATCTGAGGAACTTCCCAGCTGTCTGGAAAACACTGCTTCATTGTGCTCATCTACTGCTTCTTGCAATCTTTCCAGCTCCTCTTCCACAATTATCCCTAAGTCTTAGGAAACAGAGTTTTGATGTATGTGTCCTAGTCATCGATAAGCATGTGGCACTCTCTTATTTTATTCAGGTGACCAGTTGTAGGTCTTTGTGTTAATCATCATCTGCAACATGAGGAAGTTACTCTCATCAATTTATGAATATAACAATTAGTCATCAAGCATCTCTTTAGCATTGTCAGTTAAGCAGAATAATATTAGGAAGTTCTCCTCTATTACCTGTAACATGTCTAGCCATAGATTCTTAAGACAAATAACAGTGTCAGTTATGGACTCCACCTTGTGAAGCTGACATTGAATCCAATAGGATTATTGGATGATGATGATGATTATTATTATTATTATTATTATTATTTGGTGCTCATGTACTATTTTTGGCATTATTGCAGAAGTGAGAATATGTTGCTAGTCCAGTTATTAATATAGCTAATAGAATTCACAGCTGGAGAAAGACAATGATTACATCCTCTTCTGGTACCCTGCATAGCACCTTCTAGCACTTGAAATCTAGCTAGTAGAAATGAAGCTAGGAGTTCAGTGTCAAAGTGATTCCTCTTTGTTCTACAACTCATGTATGTAGTATTGTCAGCAGTGGGGTCTCACTGTCAAGTTACAATGGGTAACCAAGAACTGTCAATGGGTAGTATTGTTTAAAGGTCTATGGGACCCCTGATCAACTGTCTGATAAAGACAGAGTGCATTCATGGCCCTGAGCTTTTTATTCTCTGACCTGTGGTGTCTGGCAGTAGCAATGTCTCACTGTAATAGCGTAACTCATTTTAATCTTTTTAATATTGTAAATGTATATATTTTAAGGAGCTTATATAGTGTCAGCTTCATCATTTCATTTTTCTAAATGTCTTTAGTATTAGATATTCTTCCCCAAACTCCCTCCTGCCTTGCCCTCCCATTTCTCATCCCATTTAACCTTCCTACTCCATCATTCCTCTTTACCCCTTTATATCACTGCAACTTCCCTCCCATGAGGCCTCCCTATGATTGCCTTTTACCAGTTTCCTGACCTCTATGGATTTACCAATTGAAATCTGCTTAAGTAAGGATTCAAAGCTAGCATCAATTTTTGAGAAAGAAAATGTAACTTTTGTCTGCATTACCACACACAGTCTGGTTGTTTCTATTTACATCCATTTAGCTGTAAATTTAATAATTTCATTTTTCTTTTTAATATATATTCATTGAATTTTTATGCATTTCATATAATAAATCTTAATCATATTTATAGTCTTTCCCCTACCGATCATCTCCATAGTGCCCCACCATATTTTATGCATTCTGTCATGTGTGTTAAAGGCTAATAAGTCAAATTTGTGTTCTCAGATGCACCTCAGTGTGAGGTTATCCACTGGAGCATGATCAGCCTATGTAGTATCATTTCTTTAATGAAGACCAATTCACTCTCATCCACCATGATTACCTGCCAATGGTTCCACAGCTGGGTTGGGGCGTCTTACTCATTCCCCTAGTTCTATGTCGGGTTTTTGTCTGGTTTGAGCTTTCATTGCTGTTACCATTGCTGGAAGTTCCTAGCTTTATTTTTCTTAATCACTGAACAATATTCTGCTGTGTAAATGGAAAGTAAATACTTCATTATCCATTCATTGAGGTCACCTCCAGTGGCGGCCGCTCCTCTGTTCTCGTGTGTGCCACTCGTTCATTCTCACAGGCATCAAGGCTGCTCCTCCACTCACCCTGGGCTGAGGCTACTCTTCTTTCTGCCTGCCCTGGGCTGAGGCTGCTCTTCTGCTCACCTGGTGCTGAGGCAGCTCTTCTGCTTTCCCTGTGCTGCCTCCTGTCATTGCTGCTTCTGCCCGGTCCTGGACCCCAGGGTTGGTGAGGAGACTGTGTCAGAGAAGCCGCATTCAGACACAGGAGACCAGGTTCAGTGACACAAGTCTGCTTTATTGCAGGAAGGCACAAGCTTATATAGGGGTAGTGGTCCAATCACAGCACAGCAAGTAGGATACCTTATTAGCATAACAGACAGCGTCCTATTAGCATAATAGACTTAAAGTCTTATCACAGAATATCTAGTAGGATGCCCCATTAGCTTACTGGGTTTCAGGTTACAGAGGCTGGATTCCTGGAAACCACGTGACCCTATCTGTTGCAGTATCTAAGTGTTGCAATTTTGGATGCCAAGGCTGGTGATTAGGGAGTGGCGCGCCCTAGGCATCAGTCTCATGATCTGCAAATGGAAGCAAATGTCACAAGGTGTTCCTTATGGCTCCAGTGGTCGGGCCGTTGCCTTGGGCCTGCGTTATGGCTGTCAATAAGACTTTCACCCTAGGCTCAAGCCTGTCTCCCACAATTCATCACTTAATGAACACCTAGGATGTTTTAATTTTCTGGAAATTGTGAATAGAGCAGTGTTTAAAAAGAATGATCAGGTATCTCCATAGTAGGATATAAAGTCCTTAGGATATATGCCCAAGAGGAGCTTGACTAGATAATGTTGTAGATCTACTTCTAGGTTTTTAGAACTCTCCAAATTATTTCCATAACAGCAGCACAATTTTGCTTTCTCATCAGCAGTGAATATGAGTTCTCTTTTTCCGCATCCTTTCTAATGTTTGTCATTATTTTCTTAGATCCTAGATATTCTGACTGGGATAAGATAAAATCTCAAAATAGGTTTAATTTGCAATTCCCTGATGAAAAAAGATGTTGGACATTTTAACAAACACTTCTCAGGTATGTATCTTTCATCTTTGGAGAATTGTCTGTTTAGCTCCTTGACCCGATTTTTCATTGGGTTATTTATTTTTCTGATGTTCAGTTTTATAATTGTTTATATATTCTAGATACTAACTCTCTTTCTAAGCTATGTCTCTGAAAGATATTTTTTCTCCATTTTGTAGGTTGGCTTTTCACTCAAATGATAGTGTCCTTTGTAGTAAAGGAGCTTTTGATTTTCATCAGATCCCATTTGTCAATTGTTTTACTTAAAGCCTGTGCTACAGAAATCCTGTCCAGAAAGTCCTTTCAAGTGCTTATAAGTTCCAGTGTGTTCTCTATTTTCTCATCTATCAGATTCAAGGTTTTGGGTTTTTTTTTTAAATCTTTGAACATTTGAGTTGAGTTTTGTGCATAGTGAAAGACAGTAACCTAAGTATATTCTTCTACATGCAGATAGGAATCTAATTTCATTCTCCTACATATAGAGAGGAATCTAATTCCATTCTTCTACACATAGATAGGAATCTAATTTCATTCTTCTACACATAGATAGGAATTTAATTTC
>NW_008352267.1:8291054-8333994 GCF_000622305.1 Nannospalax galili
CACTGACTTGAAACATTGGGTCTTAACAAGGATGACAGAATATGGGTTCCAGTGGCAGGGGTGGTGGGAAGCTATGAGAGGGTGCCGGTAGGGTCAAAGGTGTAAAGATGATTAAGATTGCTTAAGATATTCTGTATAAAATATACAAAACTTAAATAAAAACAAAACAATGGTATTTTGTATGGTAAGGGCTCCTTATGTGTGGCACAGCCAACCTTGTATGCAGAGTCCATGTGGTCTTTCCTCTGCACCTATTTACTACTGGAATTGAAGAAAAGTAGAGAAACATACAACTATGAACCTTACCTGCTGTCCCATTACAATTAACCTAAATTCTCATTTCTCCACAAATCTGTGAGACTGTGGCAAGCTAATTTGTTATATACCTTTAAGGAAAAATTTCAAAACCACCAAAATTCTTCATAGTTCTTACAAAGAACTTCGTATTCCCCAGAGTACTTTAATTCAAATATTTATCTCTTGTTAGTAAATAATTATGTATTTTATTTCTCTTGCTTCAGTCTTGCCATATCTTAAAACTTTACATACATAGTCACAAAAACAATGGATATGCACAATAGAATATATAAATCTATTAAATAAAATCTATATAAATATACTCACTACAATTAATAAGCATTGGGTTTTGCATATGCTTATATTTCACACTCTGCATCAATAGTATCACTTAACTAAAAAGCTATTTAAAATTTTAATTTAAAAAAAGCATTTACTTTTGGTTTTAATTTTATTTTACTTTATTAGTATTATGATTATTATTATTATTTTTAGATTTTTTGAAACAAGGTCTCCCTGTAGCCGCAGCTGACCTAGAACTCTCTTTGTAAACCAGGCTGTACTCAAACTCACAGAGATCCACCTGCCTCTGCCTCCTAAGTGCTGGGATTAAAGGAAGGAGCCTCCACTCCCGGTTTTGGTTTTAAATTTTTAAGATAGCATACAAAGTAGTTGATTTAAATAGACATTTTCATACATACCTCTGGGTTATTCTTGCCCTTTGTCCATTCCAACATAGCCTCCCATTGTTATGCCATTACAATAACACTCTCTCTTCCAGGAATCATTAAGATTCATTAGCTCCTTAGGAAAGAGCACTTCCTCTATCTGTATTTGAAATATACTGAATCCAATCAAGAATCCGTAGGAGCTGTGCATTCATGGCTGCAATTCCACTGTCATTTCTATATTTCCTATATTACACCTGTCCTCTCTTTAAAGATGTTCTATATGTACTGGGGTGGGGAGGGTATTCTTATCTCTTTTAAGGCTGAGCGGTCCCACGGTCTTCTTTCTAGTTTTATGATCTTCCTATGCGCATGTACACACACAGACACACACACACACACACCCCAAAGTCTAGTTTCTACCTATGCAAGAAAACATTCAATATTTCTCTTTCTGAATAGCTTATTTTCTTAACACAGTGGTTTAAGATTGTACCAACTTTCTGTAAACACTGTGATTTTTTTTTTGTACAGCAAAATAAGGTACCATTGAGTTTATGAACCACCATTTCCTTATCCTTTCCTATGTTAAATCTTTTTTCTTTCTCCTTCTTTCTTTCTTTCTTTCTTTCTTTCTTTCTTTCTTTCTTCTTTCTTCATTTTTTTTTCGGAGCCAGGGACTGAACCCAGGGCCTTGAGCTTCCTAGGCAAGCGCTCTACCACTGAGCTTACCCCAACCCCCTTTCTTCATTTTTAATGTATGTGTATGAGGGTGTTGCCTGCATAGATGTAAGGGCACCCATGCATTCAGTGCTCATGGAGGCAAGAAGAGGGATCAGATCCTATAGAACTGGAGTTACGGATGGTTGTTAGTCATCATGTGGATTCTGGAAACTGAACCCAAGTCCTCTGCAGGAGCAGCCAGTGCTCTTAATACTGAACTACCTTTCCAGTTCCTCATTTAACTTCTTTCCCTCACTCCCACTGGGCTGTTCCAAATCCTTCCTTCTCTAGTGCCCAGAGAAAGCAACAGCTCCCACCACGAATCCCACATTTGTCAGGCAAACTGTCTGTCAAAACAATAAAGGGTCTTTGGGATGAGGATTATAGTACCAGCTTGGTATAAACAAACCCCAGGAGGAAGGCAAGCAGTAGAATAGTTCATAGCAACTATGTCCAGAGTGCCCTAGCATGCTGTTCTCCTAGCTTTACCTTTTGGGATCTGAGAGCCTTTGGAAGAAATGATGAATGGCAGTGTCAGCCAGCCAATGAGAGGATACTTACTGGATTTGTGAATCTTATTTAAACCAAATGACCAGGCCAGTTCAAGGGTCCATGGTATGTGGACAGCACCCTTGGATTCTTTCCATCTTTCTCTCTTTGTTATTTCTTATTTCTTTTGGTCTTTTTGGACAGGTGTCTTATGTAGCCCCAGTTGGCCTGGAACTCCCTTTGTAGACCAGGCTGGTCCTGAACTCACAGCGATCCTCCTGCCTCAGACTTTCGAGTGCTGGGGTTAAACGTGTGTATCACCGCACTAGGTCATTTCTTTCTTATTCTATGAATACTAGAGCAATAATGATTGACATGCACTTACCTCAGTGCTAGGAGATTTTAAATATGATAATTTGAACCACTGCATGGAAGGGAACATGTGTTTATATATTACACATATATAATAATTTTTGAAAGCAATTGAATATAATTTGTTAATTTGTTTTCTTATTATATAAATATGAAAACAGATCATTATTATCCACAGCATTTTACTGATACCTCAGAGTAATGACATTATGCAAAATGGAATAATTTTTAGTTATATGATACAATGAAAATAACAAATTATCTAAGGGGAGTTTCACATTCTCTAATATATTGAATACATTACCCATGAGACTTATAGTTGAGTTATATGGTACTTCTACTTTCACTTTTTTGAGGGAATTTAACACTTATTTCTAGAGTGGGTGTGCCAGTTTAGGTATACAATAGCAGTGAATAAGTGTGCATAGTTTCCGTATATTTATCATTTGTTTCTTTCATAATAGCCATTATCAGTGGATAAGCTGGAAGGTCAAAGCTGTTTTAATTTATTTCTTACTGAGTCAAGAATTTCATACGAAGTATTTTGGTCATATTCAGACCTCTTCCTCTTCTCCGTCACCACCTTAACACTCTGATCTCATGTCCTCTATTATTCTTTTGCCTTCCTATAAAGGCCTATAAAGACCATTATGTGTTTCCCAAGTGCTTGTGGTTGTAGGTCTTTATCTTAGAGTCTGGTAAACCTAAAAACTACCAGTAAGAAAAACTGACTTTCCCTCTCAATAACTTCAACAAAAAGTTTAATAAATGAATGAGTAAATGAATAAAAATAAGTAAATAAATAAATAAATAAATAAATAGAAACTACATGAGGAAATGTAGAATGTTGAAACAAAATAAAGATAAATTTAAAATGTGGCTTGTAATTTGGTTCTGCTCTCTTGTCAGGCAACCACTTAGTTATTTGTATGATTTTGATCTTTTATTAATGTGCCTAGTGAGCACATTAGAATTCTATTGTAATGTGCAGAATACAAACATCCAGTGAAGGACTGGAGATGTAGCTATTTGATAGAGTCCTTTGCTGGCATTCAGGAAGCCCTGGGTTAAATTCTTTGCACCGCCATGTAAAAATGAGCATTGTTTCTGTTGAGTGCTCAGTTCTGAACAAGACATTCATTTTACCACCTCCGTGGCTGAGAAAACTTTGTAGAAGAAGGGGTAGGAAAAGTGTACAAGTCAGAATATAGGGAGAAGTGCTGTAAAACACGATCTTGGAGGTGTGACACAGACATGAACTCAGAGAACTGTATTGTCTGAATTGGGCCTAATAGACTAAATTGATTAACAGTTTGTTGTAGATGAAGGAGGGACTCATGCACCTCTAAACCTTGGTGCTTAACTATTAGCTTTTAATGGATGTTCAGGGAGGGGGAGTCATTGTCTTCAGTAGTGAACCAAATGATGAGCCCAGCAAGCTCGAAATGACAGTTCCATATCCATGGTCATGTGCTTAGCCCTGTAAATTCAGTGGGCCACAAAACGAGCATGGATGTAGCAATTTGACTTGCAGGGAGAACATGGAGGTTGATGCAGGGATAGTAAGAGAGAATGGTCTTGAAAACAGTAGCAATAATATACTATATAAATGCAAGAATTGGCTAAGAAAAAAATTAATTTAAAAGAAAATACTGAATAGTTAATTTTTTGTGTTGCTTCTTTTTTTGTTTTGAATACTTTCCTATTTGGTTTGTTTTGTTACCTGAAGAGTTTTACTGATGTGGGTATTGGTAAAGCAAACCTTTCGGGAAATATTTACTTTAACAAAAAGCTCTTCCTAGAGAAGGCCATTTTCTGTAAGTTATTTCTTCTGTTAGAGCATATTTGCAAAGCCAATTGCACTTACCAGGCTTCCCTCTGGAATCCTTGACCCTTTATTGAACTCTAGTGAGTTACACTGACAAGTGCCTGTTATTACATAGAACAAAGCAGAATGTGGATCAAGGGAACTCCAAACAGCAATATTCCACAGTAATATTATACTAAGCTAAGGGAGAGCTAAATAATCATATTTTTAAGTAAAATGTGATAGAGAAATGACATTAACCATAATCTCTTTATAATGTCAGTGTATTTTGTGATATGCACTAAAGTAAATGTTCCCAGTACAATTACAATATTGACAGGCTTCTAATGATAAGTTGTCTAGAAAGAATTAGAAAAACAAAAGTAAGTAGATATTGTCATGATATGTATACATACACATGAACAAGTCTTGACACACTTGTATTGTCTTGTAACCTAATAAAATATTTACATTCCTCCCCAAAATAATAAAGGAAAAAGAAAAGAAAAAACTATCATTTTAGGCTGACCTTTTTACTAAAGGCATTTAGATTTCAGAGTCATGCCCAGTCAGCATCTCTGCACATTTATTTAGTTCTCTTAAGGGCTTTGTGACTAGACTATTGCTCACTGCAAGACTCCCTAATTGTTCCAAATTATCACAATTAAGAAAAGAACTTTAATGTTTTCAACGTTACACAAAAGCTGCTTTTGGTTTCATAGGATTCTGTTTTGGTATTTTAAAACTAGATAGTTTAAGGTTATTTCCCTTTGAAAATGTGTAACTGTAGTAATTGGTCAATAGTTGCAAAACTATACTCACAATGTTACTCTCTTTATTCTGATGTTGGTTTAATAGAGAATTAAGTAACATCACAAAATATACTCACCAATTAAATTAATATTTGCAGATTGCATCTGGCATTAGAGCAAATTAAAATTACCATTTTATTTTATTTCAAAATAGGACAGATGATAGAAAATAGGCTTTAAATTGTATAGCAGGGGGAGGTAATTGGAGGGTGCTGTTTAACATGCAGGTATAAAGATGAATAAGAGTGTTTGGGATGTTCTGTATAAAATTTTTAAAAAATCAATAAATTTTAAAAAATGAGAAAAAAAGGATATTGTAATTTAAAGTGTTAAATAACATTTTTATTTAACAGATATTTGTAATTAGATTTAAATTATTTAAAGAAAAATTACATAGATAGCAAAAAATATACATATGCATCTTTTCAAATATTTTGTCAGAAAATTCACCAGTATACATTTGTATAATAATCAGGATAGTAATAATTACAGCAGTGTAAAAAATTAAAATATAAAATTTACAAAATAAAATTTACAAATTATAAAATTATAAAAATGCTCACGGAGTCTACAATTGTTACTCACAAGTACAGAAATGCCTTAAAATTCTAAAACTAGGTAAATAAAAGTTCAATGTGGGGCTAACCTGGTGCAGCAGATACAGGTGCTTGCCACTCACTTGATTTCCTGAGTTCCATCCCAAGGACACACATGGCAGAAGCAGAACAATGAATCTTGCAAGATGTGCTCTGGCCTCCACAGGCTCATACACACACACACACACACACACACACACACACACCAACAAATATGCACAACTTAACACAAATATGTTCACACACACATCTGGTGCAGCAGATACAGGTGCTTGCCACTCACCTAATTTCCTGAGTTCCATCCCAAGGACACACATGGCAGAAGCAGAACAATGAATCTTGCAAGATGTGCTCTGGCCTCCACAGGATCATACACACACACACACACACACACACACACACACACACACCAACAAACATGCACAACTTAACACAAATATGTTCACACACACACACCCATATACACCAACACACCTGCACACCTTAACACAGGTATCTCAAAATACTCATATAAACCTTAACACAGGTATGTTCACACACTCACACCTGTATACACCAACACACGTGCACACTTTAACACAGGTATGCCCACACACACCCATATATATCGACACTCATGTACACCTTAACACAAGTATGTACACACACAGTCACATACACTGACACACATGTAACTTTAGTACAAGTATGTCCACACACATATATACACAGACACACATGCAATCAAAATTGATAAATAAAATGTAATGAAAAAAAATTTTTTTTTGTTTTTTTTGAGAGTATAGCCCCAGCTGTCTTGGAACTTACTACGTAGACCAGGCTGGCCTTGAACTCACAGAGATCCACCTGCTTTTGAAAATTTTAATATATTATAGATACTAGCTACTGTGTAGAAATAATAGTCTTTATTTTGAATTATATATTTTATTGCAAAAATGTGGCTATGTTTAAAGAGAAATGTCTACTTTTCTCCTGATTAAAACTTCAAAAATTTAAAAATAAAATATATACATTTATTTTGAAACAGAGTACACATAATCATATGAGTAACATGTACTTTCATGCGATTAACGGATTTTTGCTGTATTTAGTTTTACTTGTTGCAAAATATATGTAAGTTCAATAGTGTTCATGTGTGTGGTTTGTTTTGTTTGACTCAAGAGTATTTCTATGTGGTCAAAGTTGGTTTAGAACTCACACTCTTTCCTGTCTCAGACATCTGAGAGTTGAGATTATAGCCATGCACCATCATGCTGCACAGTCTAAGGTCTAAGGTATTTAGCAATGCAGCTCCATTTCTTATTTTTGGAATACACAATGGGAACAACTTATCCTGTAGGTAGGTTCCTCTCTCCTTCTGTTGTGAAGTTTCTTTCCTGTGCTTTTACTAATCATAATTTTGAGAAACAGCTATTTCTAAGATCAGAAATTATTTTGCTACCTGTACATTCCTGTCATTACTGAAGCACATTCTCTACTGTCTTCCTAAAAAAACTATTTGTGAGAGTAATTCTTCTAAATATTTACATGTGAAAATACTAAAGTCTGTTTTCACACATTTTGGCAATTTGGCAGGGTGTTGAGTCTAGGTGGGAAATAGTCTCTTACCGTGTTCAAAACAAGCTCTGTTATTTTATAGCTTCTTGGCTTGCTGAGAATCCCAAAGTAAATCATATTTTAGTTCAACACCTGTGGTGGCTTTTTAGTCTCTTTGCTTCTTTTCTGGTTGGTTGTTGGATCTACTCTTCAACTTATTTTTTTTTCTTTTTCTTTTCTTTTTTTCATATGAAATTTATGAGGTTTCATGGAAGAGATTATTGCACAATGCTTGTTGCTTCCACTGAACAACATGAGTCTGAAAAATGGTCGTTTTACTCTTTGGGAATTTTCTTTTAAAAAATACTTTATTATTTCTACTTATGTGTATGAGTGTATAACCTGCATGTATGGAAGTGAACCCCTGCAGAGCAATTCAGGCAGAGGTCAGAAGAGGTCATCAGATCCTCTGGAACTGGAGTTACAGATGGCTGTTAGCTGTCGTGTGGGTGTTGGGAATCGAACTGCAATAGCAATTAGTTTTCTTAACCTCTGAGCCATCTCTTCAGCCCAATGGAAATTTTCTTGTATTGTGATAGTTACATCTCTTTTTATCTTTCCATTTAGTCTAATTTTTTTTCTTAATATTATGAAATGAAATGTCCTGATTTGGAGTTGATTCTACAGCATATTGTTTTCCTTTTTATTATAATTTCAAAAATTTTGTCTACAAATTTTATCCCTATTCTTTAATATTTTTGTAAAATTTTATTCAATTTTTGTGTTTCATACAGAGCATCTCAATCATCTTTATACTCCCTTCCACAGTGCCATTCTTCCATAACATCTCCCTTTGGAATTCATGCATTCTGTCATTTGTGTAAAGGTCTATCAAGTCAAGTTTCCCCAGATGTTGTCCCTCTATGCAAGTTCATCCACTGAGATCTAGTCCAGCCTATCTAGAGTCCTTCCCTTTAAGAAATTTCTTAACTGAGCATTTCATATGTGAGTGCAATTCATTTTGATCACATCTATTCTCCTTCATGAATCTTCCACTACTCCTATGTACCCCCTGACCTCCTCCTCAAATTTTTATGTCACTTCATAGATTTGTAGAACAAGCCCATAAGATAGAAAATACATGTCTTAAAATTCTCTTGAATTTTTATATGCTGTCAATGGTTTATAGACACTGAAACTGAAATAGCAAATTAAAATACTGAAAGCTAAGTATATAATTGTGTGTAAATTTAACATAGCACATTCAGAGTTTCTATGCTGAAAGTGTAAAATGATGACAAAAGAAATGGAAAAAAAGCACATCTAGGTAAGAATACAGTTCTCATGGATAGAAAAGACTCTAATATGTTTTAAAAGAAAGCCCAATTGATGCATGATTAACCCAACTTCTATCAAAATCCAAGAAAAAATGTAGACATAAAAACACTGTTATACTATTAATATGGAAGCAAAATATGCAGTTAGTAACTAAAGAAAATGGAAAAGAATAAATTGGGGAAGAATCTGTTTATCTGGTTTAAATATGTATTATAAGAAAAACTTATCTCAATTATGTGGCCTGGAAAAAAGAACAGAAATATAGGTCAAAGACATAGAATAAATATAAAAAATAGATCCATACATGAATGCTCAACTGACTCAGTAGATATGCTGCAGTGCAGTGGAAAAATGATTAGCCCTTGCAACAAATAACAATCGAACCTCCATTTTTGCAAAAAAGAAAATATACAAAAAAGGTGCAAAAATCTTTATTTTGGTCAAAATTTAGCTCAAATGAATTGTGGATCAATGTGAAATGTGAAACTATAAATTGAAAAAGATAGTAAAATTTCAGACTAGAATAATCAACAGTTTTTCTAGCCATTAAAGTAATTGTAAAAACATTGTTATTTAATTAAATATAAGATTAATAATTTTTCTTTCCTTTATTGAAAGAGGGCCTCATGTGGCCCAGATTGACTTTGAACTTGCAATGTGACAGATTCTGGCCTTGGACTTCCAATCTCCCTGTATCTGCCTTGCAAAGTCTGAGAAATAATAAGATAACCTTGTCTTGTTCTGATAGAAAATTCTTAAGATCCTAAAGAAATTAAGTCAGCTTGTAAAAATATGAAGGTTTATTGTCAAACAAAACATTGAGCATGCTATAAAATTTTATTCATAATAGCCTCAAACTAGAAAGCATGAAAATATTGTTCAACAAAAAATGGTGCCCAACCTGTACTGTGGGATATAAGTCAAAAAGAAAAGGAATATCTATTTTTAAAAATAGGGTTTTCCCCTATTACAGGATGATTAAAAATTAACTTCATTACTAACTTCCAGAGATATTTTAAGTGAAATGAATTTATTCTATAAGTAATTTCCATTATCAAGAATTATTTTGAGTTTTATTTCTGCTGAGCTCTATTTTTGAATGAAATATGTGATATGTACTGTTGCAAGCAGCATACCCTGTTTATTCTTTACATTTGTTTAGTCTCTGGAATCACGTTTTAAATTTTTTATGTAATATTTGTTCAGCAGTGTGTAGGTTCTCAGAAATACTTTTATGCAATTCTGAGCTGAAACATTTCAAATAAATACAGTGCTCCTGTAACTTTAAATTATTCTCTATTACACAGGGCAATTTGAAGGCACTGAAGCATTTTGTAAGGGTTTCAAAATGTTCCAGGTTTAGGGATTATAAGGATTTATTTAACTTTATTGCAATATTTTAGATATATTAGTATCTTTCTTAAGAAAGGAGGATTGTAATGCCATATAAAGCTTTCAACTAAACTGGATAAAATATCTTTAGTCACTGTAACTGCCATATGGAGACACAGCCTAAGAAATGCAGGGAAAAAACATTAATGGAGAACAACCATAAAGTGCAAATCTTAGATTTCTTATAACACACTGACATTAAAGAATAATAACAAAATTTTAACATTGATAAATACACAAGCATATAACTTAAAACATACATCTATCTATACAAATATTCTTAGAAATAAAGAAAAATAACCTTTATGACCCTCAAAGCTAAATGCTATTTGAAGAATGCAAGTCAAATTTCAATATTCAGAAGGCATCATACATATGATTGAAATTGTCCAAGTATACATTTAATTAAAAAGAAAGGTATATTTTATGATTTAGAAACAAGAAATGATAGCTTGTTGGGCCCCCATGACTTCAGTACTGTGATGCCCTTTATAACGTGTGGTTCGCTGACTCTAAGTGAAGGCTGGTTCCAGTGACTCATTTCACAGAAATAACATTTGAACAAAGTAACATTTGTTTCTGATTCATACAAATTTTGAGATAATTTTGATATTTGTTGTTATAAGATGCTAGACTTTGGCTTAATTTATGAATTGAAGAGTATCAACAGTTAATTCATACATAGATGTAGCTCAAACGACATGAATAATCTCATTTTAAAATGAAATATGTTAAACAAAGTGAATAATAAAGCTGCTCAATTTGGAAATTTACAAAGGTAAAAATGTGAAGAGATGATAAAGAGAAAGGAAAATTTCAATTATTAAGATATTAGATATAAATAAATAGCAATTTCATTATTGTCTTGGTATTTTAACTTAGAATTACCTTCTGTGGTCGCCAGCTGTGGTTGCTCTCCTCCGGCTGTGGCTGCTCTCCTGCTCTCAGTTCCTCTGGTTTCGACCCCAGGACAGGTGAGGAGTCTGTGCCAGTGTTGCCGCATTCAGACACAGGAGACCAGGTTCAGTGACACAGATCTGCTTTATTGCAGGAAGGTTCGAGCTTATATAGGGGTGGTAGTCCAATCACAGCACAGCAAGTAGGATACCTTATTAGCATAACAGGTTTAGCATCCTATCACAGGTCAGCAAGTAGGATACCTTGATTCCAAGGGTGGTGATTAGGGAGTGGCGAGCTCTAGGCATCAGTCTCGTGATCTGCCAATGGGAGCAAAAGTCACAAGGTGTTCCTTGTGGCTCCAGAGGTCAGGCCATTGCCTCAGGCCTGCTGTATGGCTGTCAAAAAGATTTTCAGCTTAGGCTCAATCATGTCTCCCACATCTCCCCCCTTTTTTTATTTTTAAAGGTGAGGTATAGTTTAGACCATATAGTATATTGATATCAGTCCAGATACATCAAGGCAAAGTAGAATGGCTCAGGGGGTCATTGTATCAAGAGCTCCCTCCCTCCAGATGGTGAGCTTTCTTAAGAGCAGGTTGTGCCAACTCCATGCCAACCAGTGGGAGTCGAGATTCTTTGCCTTGGCATTGTTGTCCCCACCTCAAGGGTCACCCAGCATAATTGACAGTGCCTGTCTTAGGTTGTCCCATCCATTAGGATCTTACCCATCATTGACTATCAGCACTCGAAGGGTGGGTCCCTTTGTGTGGTTTGGCAGAGGGAGAGGCAGTACATCCAGTACTGGCCTGTATAAAGGCCTCCTCCGGGGTCAAGAATTTGTTGAAACCCATTGGAGGCCAATTATAGATTGGTAAGGGCAAGGAACAGTGGGTCCTTGTTTGTAGAGACATGTCTGGCAAGATCTGGATTTGGGGCAACAGCTAACTGAACCAGAGAAATACAAGTTTTAACAAAATTAAGCAGACCCTTGACAATACAGCATCCAAAAATCAGGAGAAGAGTTAGTATAATAAGGGGACCAGCTAAGGCAGACAGGAGTGAGGTACATCTATAGTTCAGGGACCCATTGGCCAGAGGGTGTAAATTTTGATGTGGAATTTACCTCCTTTTCATTGGCTACATTAATAATCCATCAAGTAAGGTTGACAGGTTAGTGGGGGTTCACAAGAGTTGCTAGTGCTTGAGAGTTAACAATATTGATAACATAAATAATAAGGAACACATAGACAAGGTTTTCCTCTGGATTGAGGATTTAGCTCAGCTAATGTCTCTGTTTGTGGAGTGAAATATTCAAGGTCACCCCAGGTTGGTGGCTTTTGTGGTCTGTGAGATCGGTCTCTCAGTGTTTGAGAGGTGCGCTGCTTCCTCCAGGGCCAGGGCTGCCATCTCCAGGGTCAGTGGTTTTGGAGGGAGGTTTTCCATTGCAGGCAATTCTGATGTTTTGAGCTGGGATCTAAATGGGGGCTAGAACATTATCTGGAAAGACACAAGCATAGCCTTGCCTTTTCATTACCAACAGGTGTGGGCCCTTTCCATTCACTTGTGAGAGGGTCCTTCCATCTCTCCATGCGGGCAAGAGTGGGCTGAGTGAACTCCCCCCAATGCTTCAATGCTGGTGGGAGGCCATTGGAGTCAAATTTTAGAAAAATTAATAAAAATAGAGCTTGTTGTATAACAAAATTGGGGTCCTTATAGCGGGGGCCTTTATCATTGTCTTTCCCTATTTTCTGTATTTGTTTTATGAGTGTTTGGTGGGAATCTTCAACAATCCCTTGACCCTGAGAATTGTAAGGGATACCAGTTATATACCTAATATTCCAGTCAGAGCAAAAATGGCTGAAGGTAGCAGAAAAATAACAAGGACCATTATCTGTTTTTATTTGCCAAGGAATTCCCATAAGGACCATGGCATACTTGACAGTCCTTATGGCATGAGAAGCCATCTCACCAGAGCAGGCCAATGCAAAATGGACATTGGGGCCAAGGCATCTAGGGAAAATTCTGGAAGGTTGTAAGGGTCCCGGAGGTAGAAGAGGGGCACAAGAGGCACAGGCATGGACCAAATGCTTGCAGCTCTGAATTGGTAGAGTGGGTAGAAGGCTATGTATAGCTTGGGAAGAAAGATGAAAATGGGCGTGAAAGCCTCTAGCTTGTTGAATTATGGTGGAGTCTAGGGTGGCACTCAGGACCAGTTTGTCAATGGTGGCATTGCCCTCTGCCAGAAGTCCTGGGAGACTGGTATGAGAGCATAAGTGTTGAATATACCAAGGGGCAGAGTGCTGCTTGAGTAATAGCTGTCATGAGGAGAGCAACAAATCAAGGGGACTCTGGTGGGGCTGGAAAGCTGCAAAGGCCAGATGTTGTAGAGTCTGAACTACATAAGCATTGTCAGAAAAATATTACAGGGAGTTACAGGGAGATCCTGAAAAATTTTCAGTATGGCCAAGAGCTCTCCGAGCTGTATAGATCCCTAGAAAGGGAAAACCTTATGAGAAGAGAGCTGTCCTTCTTGGTAAATCACATAACCAAATTTATGTTTACTAGAATCAGTAAAGATTAGAGGAGCTTTAGGAAGAGGGTTATGCTTTGGAAATGCCTGGGGAACTAAGGACAGGGGAAGCTGTCTTATTCCTTGAAGGAGTTTATGTTTAGGATAATGATTGTCATATTTTCCCTCATAGGCTAGCAGGAGAGTTTGGAATCCAGGATTATCAAGGAAGAATGAGTGGAGCATGGGGAGTGGAAGGGGGAGAACCAAGGATTCTGGGTCATGGCCATACAGAAGGCAAGAGGTGTCAACAAGTTTAAGGGCTAGCATAGCCCATGCCTCAATAGACCGGGTGACCTTATGAAGTTGGCTCCATGAAGAATGGACCCATATCAGGGGGCCCTGGGTCTGCTAGAGTGTTCCCAAAGGTGTGTTTTTAGTAGGAATAACTAGTGCTTAGATGGGCAACTTTGGCTGTATCCTATTAACAAATGCTTGGGACAGATGAAAATTGATCGTTGTGACAACACATTGTGCCTCTGGAAAGACCTTGTGGGGAATGGAGACCATATCAGTACCTGCAAGAGGTCAAAGAGTGGTGTAAGCTCTTCTGTGACATGGGTTAGAAGGCCTGTATCCAATTGAATTGCCACAGAGGGTCTGCACCTCTGAAAGTGTAATCTCATCTGATAAGAACAGGAACTATGGGCTGGATGACATCTTGAATAGAGTGGCCCCAAAAGGTATAAAGGGCATGTAACTGTATTTTATCTGCTGCAATAGTAAGACCTAATGCCTGGAGGTTTGTTTTTGAGTTTTTGAAAATCTCCTTGTAAGATCTTAGGATCCATATGGGTGATAAGAATGTTACCCATATAATGTAAAATATAAACCTCAGTCAGCAAAGGTCTGCAGGCATGGGCCACATAATATTGGCAGATAGTAGGACTGTTTTTCATGGCCTCAGGAAAAACCTTCCATTGATAGCACTGAACTGGTAGGTTATGGTTATTGGCAGGTATAGAGAAGGCAAATTAGGGTTTTCACCATCATGAAGAGGAATAGAGAAGAAACAGTCCTTAATATCTATTATAATAATTGTGCATTCTTTGGGAATAGCAGTAGGGTGAGGCAGTCCCATTTGAAGGGTCCCCAAAAGGCTTCATATGCTTATTAATAGCCCTTAAATCATGTAAAAGTCTCCATTTTCCTGATTTCTTTTGTAAGGCACAAGTTTATATAGGGGTAGTGGTCCAATCACAACACAGCAAGTAGGATACCTTATTAGCATAACAGGTTTAGCATTCTGTCACAGTACAGCAAGTAGGATACCTTGATTTCAAGGGTGGTGATTAGGGAGTGGTGAGCTCTAGGCATCAGTCTCATGATCTGCCAATGGGAGCAAAATGTCACAAGGTGATCCTTGTGGCTCCAGAGGTCGGGCCATTGCCTTAGACCTGCTGTATAGCTGTCAATAAGACTTTCACCCTAGACTCAAGCCTGTCTCCCACAACCTTCAAAACAAAAATCACATTTAATTCTGCAGCAAACAGCAGATAATAATAAGGCATTAGAGAAAAGTAACATGAAAGATAGTTGGATTTCATAATTTACATCTTTTGAAGGAGTTTCAATAATAGTAATAAAGTCATTAAATAATGATTTGAAAAGTACCTACCCAGAAGTAACATTTGAGGGTCTGTAGACATAGCATAACAGTTAAGAGGCTGCTCTTGCGGAAGACCAGGTTTGGTTCCCATCTCCCACATGGCAGCCAACAACTGTCTGCAACTCCAGTATCTGAGAATCCAGTCCCCTCTTCTGACTTCTGCAGGCATTTCACAACAGGAGTGCATATACATACATGCAGGCAATACACTCATAAAAATAAAAACAATAAATAAAAACTTTAAAAAAGAAATACCAATAGAATAAAATATTAGAAAAGAGTTCAAGTAGAAAAATTAATTCATAAAATCAAAGTATGTGTACTTTTCTTTTGAAGATCCTTGCCAATCAAATGTGTTTTTTTTTTATTTCCTGTAAATGGACATAGTTATTAGAGTGGCTATACATCTATTATGTTAGGAGTGAAAAATCTGTTCTCAAGATGGGTGTGGTGACATGTGGTGAACTTTTAATCTAAGCACTCTGGAGGCAGATTCAGATGAATCTCTGTGAGATTGAGGGCAGCCTAGTCTACATGAGTTCCAAGACAGCTGGGGCTTCAGGGAGACCCTGTCTCAAACAACAACAATAGCAAAAATCATTTGCCCATTTTCTTAATATTTCCCACTACTATATTATATGCCTACCACTGCAATAACTGTGGATTGGGCCTGTAATCCTGCACTGGCTCTACTTTGTTAAATTCTCAGGCTCTCTTTCAAGTATATATACTACAATTGAAAAGAGATGACCCCTCAATCCCAAACAATCTAGGTTCTTCTGTTTCCAGATTCACATGGGACTCAGATCAGATGAGCATGGAGTTGAGGCTTATTTCAGCAGTTGAGAGAACCAAAGTGTAAAGTATCTGCCAGAGTGGAATGTCAAAAGAGCCAAGCAGTAATGACAGAGCTGCCTGCTATATGTAGATTTTTAAATCCTAGACTGTCATTTCTCCTACCCTTGCCCACACCTGGGGCTGTCTGACTTGTAACTCTCCTGGAATAGGTAGAGGTTTCCTCAGAACTTCCCTGCCTGTAACTGAGTCTATTACAGTTAGAAGCATTAGGAACATGTATGAAGGTGTAATTACTGATAAAGCTGAAATGGTTACTAGGGAAAGGGGAGATTTTTCTGGGAGACTGCTGAGAGGGAAATTTTCTGTTTTTCCCAGAACTCTGTCCTTCCCCTTGTCTGGTTGGCTTCATTATCTACTACCCAGTTGAAACTTCCTCATTGTTCCTGACCTGGGCATTTTAATCCTAGCATTCATTTTAACCCTAACATACGTTTTCATACTAACAATAATTATGGTCAAACTCATCTTGATTATATCTTGATACATCTAGAGTTTATAATAGTCTGTGTGTTATAATCATAGTATGCATACATTTTGTCTAGATATGGAACATATAGATGATCTGATCAGTGCATATTGTAATATTACTGAAGCTTTTATCCAATTCGTCTGTTTAGATTTCATAATGTGGAAATGTATAGGCATAATCTTAGAGAATTTATAAGCATTATGTCATGAGAAAGAGTAATTCATTCATTGCAGATGTTAAAATGAATCTCTTCCTTTCAAAAATGCTTTTAAATGTTAAGAGAGCACACAATAAAAACTTTGGATGAGGCTCCCTCAGCTAGCAGTGATCAGCTGCCAATAGTTATTGGCTAAATTTGGGGATTCTTGCCCATTTCCCCAGGTCTATGTAGGATTTATTTGACTGAGTTTACATGGGTCTTGTGCATGTTAAGGGAGTGATTCTAGATACGCTGGCCCAGCTCCAGTGGTGAACTCATACCAAGGGACATCTGAGGATACAAACTGTACTCGAGAGGCCTTAACATATGAGAAGTGTTCATGGAATCCTTTGGGCTGGCAATGGAGGGATAGGGCATCGGTCTGAATATGATTAAGATGTGTTATATGAAATGCACAAAAATTCAGTAAAACATACTTTGCAAACAATTTTTAGTGAATAAATATGTGAATGATAATATTAATTTATATTAATAACTTGGTTTTTCAGAGACTTCTTTGTAAAAAATTGAAGGCATGATTCTACACATGGAGAAGTCAGTAGTTACAAGCAATTTACAAAAAGAGAAAATGCATTTTGTGATGAAAAGGAGTTTCTAGGTCTCTTTTTCTCCTCTATCATCCAACCATCTATCTAGTATCTATATACCTATATACAAACATGCAAAAATAGATATTAACAAATGCTTATATAATTCATTAAAATAAAAATTAATTTTGAATATATTTCAGCACTTTAGGCTGAGAACATTCCATTTTAAATAATCAGGCACATCTTAACTAAGAATGTAGTATTTAAACAAGAATCTGATGTTTTGAACTATTAAATAATATGTATATTTAGAAAAAGTATATTCAAAATACAGAAGATGTAAATAACATTTTTATGAGGAAGATGTATGTCTGGAGTGTTTGAGATACTGTGAAAATCAGAAATGATGCAATAGCAAAGGCAAGAACATCAAGTATGAAATTTTAAGTGTATTTAGGGGAAAAAGGAGGAATTCAATTTAAGGCACACTGTGTTTGTGACACCTAGTATAGCACTATGTAGAAATTTGGAGTCATAAGCTGTTTATAAACGTCTGAAGTCCATGGAGCCTTCTGGGTATTGAGCAACTTTGTGTGCTCCAAGACCATAACTATGTTGCATTTTGATGATATCTTTCTAGCTCGGAATCCTAGATAAGATTTCAAAGAAGTGAGAATAAATAGAAAATTGACATTAGAAAGACTTTCATCTTTCTATGACAAATGGAGAAACTATATCCATGAGTAAAGTATGTCAACAGAAAAAATACTATTGAGTGGTAAGGAAAATGAGCGATGAAGCTCTGTCAGGGACTTTATCCAGCAAACCAGGATCCAACCTGCAGTGGGGGCCTGAAGGTCATGATTAAATCATATAAATTCAGGACAAAATAAGGTGTAAAAATATGCCAAGGCATACTGCAAAATTGAAAAATCCAGAGAGAAATATTACAGTGTTCACTAATACCTGGCACAAATGTATTTTTGTATGGTTTTGGCAGCTTTTATTATTAAATCATTTACCAAGGAGTATATAGTATCATCTTAAAGCAAAAAATATGACAGGATTTAACTGGGAATACTTTAATAATCCTATTATTGCTTTTATTGGAACAATTTTCTTCCATCATAGAATTCATGGTTCTGTGCATATGTAATATGACTTATGAATTGAAAATTCTGGTAGCTTTACTTCATTTTTCTTTGCTATCACTAAAATTATTATTATCAATCATGTAAATTAGCTTAGCTCCCATAGTTCTAATACTAACTTAGTTAGCTTGAAAATTAAGTGAAATAAATAAAACAGCATAACAATTAACATACTTAACTATTATAATCTGTGGAGTAACCTAAATGTAATTATTTAATGTTATAATACGCAGTAAATATTTGTTAAATATTTGCATTTTGTGACAGAAATATCCATTTTATAAGCAATTTTCTTATGAGAGGAGAATCTTATGATGTTTAGTATCAGATACTGTCAAAATGTGGGAATTTGCTAAAATTATATCCCATCCAACAAAATGCATTTGCTCCTTATATGATGGCATTACAAATTGTTGATTCCACATTTCTAATTTTGAGAATCCACATTGGAAAAAGGGAAGAGAAAGTATATATGCTTGTTCTTACTATATGATGAAGTGTTTGTTATTTGTATTTATTTTAATTCCATTTTGTGTGTGTGTGTTTGTGTGTGTGTGTGTCTGTGTGTGTGTCTGTGTGTTTGTGAACACTGGTGTCAATGGAATCCAGAAGATGGTATCAAATTCTCTGGACCTGTAGTTAGAAATTATTGTAAACCACCTTACATGAGTATTGGGATCCAAACACATATCATCTGCAAGAGTAACAAGTGCTCTTAACTTGTGAGCAATCTCTTTAATATCCTCAAGTAAATTTCTGTAAGTAAAGATATGCAATTTTATTTTCTGTCAATAAGGTCTATAACATTATTTGCAAGTTTACACATTTGAAGATTGGATACATTCTCTGTAGTTTTGGGCCCAGTATTGCAAATTTCAAGACATGTTTCTTTTATGCTACATTTTTTAAATATCACATACCAGCCATATATTTTAATGAAATAATAATGTATAATTGCAGCAATGTTTATTGTAATATGTGAGCCATGATAATTTTTTTTCAAATATGATCCTGTATTTGTTACATGCTTACTTTCTAAGTAACATATTCCAAGTCTTTAAGACATTTCATTTATATCCTATTGAAATCTCTCTCTCTCAAATTATAGTGTCAATACATATTATATGATCTGTTCTTGAATTCTGTTCAAACAAATTGTTCAAGGCAAGCATGATAACACACATTGATATAATTCTTCAACACCCAAGACCACCCAATCTTAAAACTGATACCTACTTTTATTGTGTCATGCAGGTTTCTATGATTCTCATTTCTGTCTAGTCAAGGCATATGATCTCTCTCTCTCTTTCTCTCTCTCTGTCTCTCCATCTCTCCCTCTCTCCCCCCTCTCTCTTTCCCCTTTTCCTTTCTTTTTACTAATTTTTGGTGGTTTCTTTTTGAGACAGGGTCTCCTTAAAATCCCATCTGATCTGGAACTCCCTATGTAGACCAGGAGGGCCTCAATATCACCTGCCTCTGCTTCTGGAGTGCTGGGATTAAAGGCATACACCACCATGCACAGCTGCAGAAATATTTTGAATATACACATGTTAAAAATAAAAATATTATTAAGGTTATGATATATAGAGAATTATGGACAATTTTGTTTTTCAGGAATTCTTATGTTAAAATTCATTTTCACAGTGGGATTAAAGGCAATACCATGCCAACAATGAGTAATACTCAGAATCTTGATAATCTTATTTTGTTTATAATGAGATCACTATTATTAAGTTCTAGTATACTTATAACTGATATGTCAAGTTTCAATATATTTTAACCTTTAAGATGAGTATGATACTTACCTACATATGTTCTTGATTGTCATTATCAGACTACTCTTTTAAGTCTTTTGTTTTTAATATTGCAAAATTTTTATCTTCTAAAACATATGACAGTTTCAAAGTAAAATCCCCATGATGCAGAGAGTCCAGATAGCTCACACCACTAAATTTCCAAAGTTAGATTCCAACGAATAAATAAAATGAGAGAGTAGTGTGACTGCAGGCAGGGATTATGGCCCTTTTTAGCAGGGATGTAGTTACTGCAGATTTAATTATCATCACTCTTTTTTTTCTGCAATTTTCAGACTTATTCATGGAATATTATTTTGTAATACAACAACAAACCTATTGCTATAATATCAGCACTTACTTTACAGGTATTAATTAGTAATGCTTTTGAACTTTTTTTCTTGGATAATTTCATATATGAAAGAGTATTTGCATTATTTCTGTCACTCCCAGTCTCACTCCAGTCCTCCCAAGTCCCCCCTTCACCTTCTCAATTTCTTGTTCCCATCTTTACTTATTATTATTACATGTACACATAGATATATAAAAGTCCCAATACACACACATTTGTCACACACACACACACACACACACACACACACACACACACACATACATAAAATCAGTGAGCTCATTTAATGGTACTCTAGGTACCAGCTTGGGCTTAGATAGCCTCTTAAGGAACTAGTCCCTAGAGGAAACAGATTCTCTAGTCCTCATAATTCACTACTTGACTATAAATCTTCATCTTGAAGTGGAACTCCATGAAATTTTCCCCACTCACCTTGACATGTCAATTGATTCTGTCATTATGTAGATCTTGTCTGACTACTGTACTGTGCATATTTCATTGATGTAACTTCCCTCTCATGTCTAGACTATATTAACTAGCAGCAGGTGTCTTGTGCCTCTGGATGATCTTTTCTCTTATGTGCTTGTATGCGGTTTCCACATATTTTATTGAGAATTTTTACATCTATGATTGTTAGGGATTTGGATTATACTTTTCTTTTTCAGTTGAGACTTTAGATGGTGTTCTAGTATAGAAATACTGGTTTCGAAGAAGTTTGGAAGTTCTCTGTTTCTATATTTTTGAGTAATTAAAGAAGTACTAACTGTAGTTCTTTTTTCCCACCCTTTATTTTTATTTTTTCCCAGTTAATTATTTATTTAGTAACCACATATTTAGAAGAAGCATTTCATTAAAACAGTATTTATATATTGAATAACAATTTTCTGAGTTAAGATGCATCTTTTTCAAAATTGGCTGCAAATTTTTAGGTTTACAGTTGAATTATTACAGTTATAAAATTTTGTACTCATTATAAACCCTATAAGACATAAAATTAAATGAGGTTCCAACGTTTAAAAAAGATCTCCATTTCATTATTAAAATACAGTTTCATACAGAAAAATTCATTTTCAATGCAATTGACATTAAGATGTTTGCACATGCGTTTCTAATCTCTATATATCTGATTTCAACTAGTGACAGTCAGTTACTTTCTGAGCTCCTTGACATCTGATAATGGATATTAAGTCATCAGGTAGATTTCAGTGGTAATGTTTTTCACATCTACTAATTATTATTATTTTTTAATCTTTATTTTTTTAATTTTTAATAACTACATGATTAGAAGAAGCATTTCACTACAAAATTAACATATTCTGTAACACACTCCAGAGCAAGGGTACATCTCTTTTACAAGTGGGTGCAAGTTTCTACATTCACAGGTGGGTTAATACAGTTATATAACATTGAACTCAGTATAAGCCCTGTAAGACATAAAACTGAATGAATTTTTAACCTTTAAAAAAGATCTCCATTTCATTTTAGAATATATTGTTCCTTGCAGAAAGACTCATTGTTTTTGCTAGTAACACTGAAATGTTGGCGCATGCATCTCTAATCTGTATGTATCTGATTATTACTAGTCACAATCGGTTACACTCGGATCCTTAGTACCTGAGTATGGCCATAAGGTCATCAGCTAGATCTCACTGGTAATGTTTGGTAATGTTTATCACCTCTACTAATTAGCATGATGAAAATTTCCATGCTTCCTCCTCAAATATAATACATGTTTTAAAATTTGTTGATTTTTTTTCTGTGTATATCACACAGAACATCCCAAACTATCTTATTCAACTACACACAGAGAAGGCACCCTTCCATAGCCTCCCCCCCCCACTAGAGCCCTTATACTCAGATATCCCTGCTACTGACTGTTGTGTTGTCACCCCCCAGTCAATCCCCACTACTTGCCCTTCTGGTGAATTTAGTCAGCCTATCTAGAGCTCTTTGTTTTAGGAGGGTCAGCTGTTCCTCTTCTAGCAGCAATCAGTTGTTAATACTCCTTTAGATAAGATTAGAGTCTGCTGTTCATTTTCCCATTTCTATGCTGGGTTATTGTCTGCCTGAGTTTGCATGGAACTTGTGTGTGCTGGCACCATTGCTGGAATCATATGAGCAGGTTTTGTTGCTTGCCCTTTAGCTATGCATATGGACTTTAAAGAAATTATATTGACCCCTTTAATCTTTGGTTATACTTTCCTTTTGCATGTTTGAGGCCATACAATTGGCCCAGATAAACCAATGTATTTTTACTCTTAAGGTCGTTTGAGGATCTCTTCCTCAGGGGTCACATGGGCTTGGGAGGAGCCCTTGGCTCCTTTCTTTTACCAGTTCCACCTATGTGAAGGTAAGTCAAAGGTCCTGCTCAACCATGGTTGCCTCCGCTTGGAAGCATGGAGGAAGTCATTCCTCTGTGTTGATCATCCTCTTTCTAGATTGGACAGTGGTTCAAGTCTATCTGGTGGGGTCTCCTCAGCCTCCTTGATCTAGAGGACAAGAGACCCACCACAATTGCTGGACATTTTGAGAGATGCTCATAGTCCCCTGGAACTAGTCAACTTAGGAGGGCAAGGAGCAAAACTGTCCTTTATGTCCCTCTGACAAAATTAGTATAGGCCTCAAAGTATGTCTGTTAAACATCCAAGAAGGTTAGTTCCTCCAGTCTGGTACTTTTAATTACTGTGTGTCATGAAGATAAATCTTGGGCAATGACCAATTGTTCTCAGATAAACCTTACCTAGACACATATTTCTTGATCTCCTATGTTTAATTTGTCAATAGGTTGTAGGAGTAATATTGTTCCCTCTGGTTTTCAAAACTAGTGAGGCATTATTTATCTCTCACATTGTCTCATCCCTCCACCATAGTTTTTCCACTTAAGGTGCCCCAATTTCCCTCCTTTCTCCCTTGATAATACCCTTCTATGGTCCTACTTCTCTTGAGCTCCTTCTTTCCCCCTTATCACCTAGGTTCCTTGTATACCCTTCCCTCCTCGCTCCCTTAAGCTAACCCAATTTTTATCCATATCTCCCTTACTAAGGTCTGTTTCCTACTGTTCTTCTCTTTCAGGTTATTTCTTTTACTTTATCTCCCTGTTTCCTTTCCATTATCCTGGTTCCTGTTGCTATGTCTGGATACATACTCACTTATCAGGGTTTCGTTCTAGGATCCACATATGACAGAGAACACATGTCGATCTTTTTTTTTTTTTCTGAGTCTGGGTTACTTCACTTAGTATAACAGTTTCTAGTTCCATCCATTTAATTGTAAATTTCATTAGTTCTGCTTTAAAGGTCTGGTAAAATTTTGTGAATCCATCCATACCTGGCCTTTTTTAGTCAGGTGGTTTTGTACTATCATTTTGATCTCAAATGTTATGGGTCTGTTTATGTTGTTGATCTCTTCTAGATTTAACTTTGGTGGTGCAGTTGACCCTAGAAGTTCATCAATTTCTCTTGATTTTGTAATTTAATAGAACATAAGGTTTTTAAATATTCCCTTACGATGTTCTGAATTCTTTTGTTGTCTGTTGCGATGCTTCCCCTTTCATCTCTTATTTTATTGATTTTGGATTGCTACTTCTTTCCCTCGGTTAGCTGGGCTAATGGCCTGTCAATATTCATCTTTTCAAAGAAATGGTCCTTAGGGTCATTTTTTATATTATTTTCATAATTTCTTTTCATTGATTTCTGACCTGATTTTTAAAATTCATTTTCTTTATTGAACATTTGCAACTTCATACAACAGCTCTTAATCAAATTCAAATCCCCTTCCCCATCCATGCCTCCACCATACATGGTGTCTTATTCATTCAGGCATTTGTACCAAAGTGTCCTTATACATACTCTACAGTTTCTTGTTGTTGTGGCCTTCTGTGTGCATCACACTCTGTTGTATAAGGAAGATTTACTGGTGAGCATTAAAGAAGGTACTGATTTTCTCTCCACCCTTTATTCCACTATGTTCTATGAGTCTTGGTTGTAGTGGTTCAACTATACATCTGTCACCCAGTACTGGGCATCACTCAGATGTAAGTTCTCTGTGTCTGACCAGATGTACAATTCTGCAGTAGCCTCCATCTGTTGCAAAAAGGAGCTTCTTGATAAGTGCTGAATGGTAAGTTTGTCAGAGTCCTGGCTAATCAGCTTTGTCAGGTCTATCTGCCTGATCACAGGCTGGGAAGATGATGTCTCTGCTCTGATTTTTATTAGTTCATACCGTCTGCTGAGTTTGGGTTCTGTTTGCTCTTGCCTTTCCAGAGTTCTGAGTTGTATCATTATTTACATGTACTCTTTCAGAATTTTTAGCTTTTTAAAAAACTTTTCTTAAAAGAAAACATCCCTCTTAGAACTACTTCTAAGAGGTTTGCTGTGTCTATCTTTTATTTAGTTCCAGGAATATTTTTACTTCTTCCTTGATTTCTTCTTTGACCCATTCACAATTTAGTGATTTGGTATTTAATCTCCATGAGTTCATGTAGTTATTAGACTTCCTTTTGCTGTTGATTTTGTTTTATGGCACTTATTCAGATAGAATACATAAACTTATTTCATTTTGTTTTTGTATTTCTTGAAGCTTGTTTTGTTCCCCTGTATGTGGTCTATTTTAGAGAAACTTCCATGGGCTGCTGAGTA
Source organism: Nannospalax galili (assembly GCF_000622305.1). Taxonomy (NCBI): domain Eukaryota; kingdom Metazoa; phylum Chordata; class Mammalia; order Rodentia; family Spalacidae; genus Nannospalax; species Nannospalax galili. The sequence continues at coordinate 8,316,172 of NW_008352267.1, forward strand.
GACTGTGGTTTTTTTTTATGTCCAAATATCATATTATGTAGATATGTTTGTTTCATTTGATGTGTGATATCATTTAATTCAGGTGCTTCTCTATTTTTGTACAGATGACCTGTCTATTTGAGGAAGTGAGGTGTTAAAGTCAATATTAATGAGTTGAGGTTAATCTCTGCTTTAGAGTACCTTTTACATGAAACTGGGTATGCCAAAGTTGGGTACATATATGTTTGTGATTGTAATATTTTCTTTGTTGATTTTTTTTCCCTTGGTCTGAATGAATTGATAGTCTTTATTTCTTCTGATTAGTTTTCAATTGAAGTCCATTTTTTCCAGATATCAGAATAGCAATGCCTGTTTGGTTCTTGGTCCCATTTTCTTGGAATATTCTTTCCATTCTTCCACTCCAAGGAAGTTCCTGACTTTGAAGTGCCTGACTTTGAAGCTATCATGAGTTTCTTGTAGAAAATAAAAAAGATGGATTTGGATTTTGTTTCTTTTCTTTGGGGAGGGACTGTTTTTTAACTGATTTTTTTCTGCAAACTTCATAAAATAAAATTTAATTGTATTTCAATACCCTCCCATATCTATACCCCCTTGTTACCCCATCCAGTTAGACACACACACACAGACAGACACACACACACACACACACACACACACACACCAGCATCCATTGGTTGTCAGTATTTCTTCAGGTAGGTTTCAGGTTTCCTATCCACTTTTCATTATCTGTCTTGCAATTTTGTCTGACTTGAGCTTAGATGTGACTGTTGCATGCTATCACCATTGCTGTGAATTCCTATGAGCAACTGACAAGATGTCTGGAAAATTCTATTTCCTTGTGGTCATCCACTATCTCTGGATATTACAATCATCCTGTCTCCCCTTCCATAATGATGCCTAAGCCTTGGGAGGCAGATATTTTATACAGATATCTTATTTAAGAATAAGCAGCCTGCTGCATCTTATTATCTGCACATTGCCCAGTTGTGGTTCACTGTGTGAATCACCATCTGCTGTATGAGGAAGCTTATCTGCTGAGATATGAAGGATGTATTAATCTATGGGTATAACAATTCATTCAACTAGCCTGAGCCATTTTATTGGGGAGTTGAGGTCACTGATAATTAAAATTATTTTTGAAAGATGTGTTAATTGCTGTCATTTTATTGTCTGTTTGTCTTCTTAGTCCTGTTTGTGTTTCTGTAATTATAGCTTCATTTGTTTTCTTTCCACAGCCTCTTGGGTATGGTTCTTTTCTTTAGCCTATCATATTCCTTCAAGGATTCTCCTTACTGTTGGTTTGGTGGACATTAATTCTTTAAGCCTGTTTACATCATGGACGATAATTTTTAATTCTCTGTTAATTATAGAAGATAATTTTGCTGGATAAAGTAGTCTGGGTTGACCTATGTGGTCTTTGAATGGTGTCCCACAGTGTCTACATGTTCAATTCTCATGTTTTAATATTTTTCATATTCTTTACTTCAGCAGTCTAATTCTTCTTTATTTTCAATCTTCATATTGTTTTCTACTTGATTCATTCTGCTTGTAAAATTTTTCACTTGCTGTTATCTAAATGGGTTGTTGAGTATTTCAATTCCTTCCTCATCTCAGCTTGAGTTTTCTACACTATTTCCCTTTGCCTAATTTACTTTTCAAAAACTTAGTTATCTTTTTTATTTCATTTATCCATATATCTTTATTTTAAAGCTTTATTCAGAGGTTTATTCCTATCTTGTTTGAGTTGATTGTCATATTTTATTTTTTTTAACTCTTTGGCTTATTTGATCATTTTTATGATTAATCCTTTAAGTATGGTGTCCAGTGTTCCTCTTTGGTGCTCTCATTGTAGAATGTTTGAATGGGACTTGTGGGTTATAAAGAGAGTATATTATCTTGGTTTTTCATACTAATTGTGGTTTTGGAATGCGACCTGGGTATATGAATTACTTTTTTTGGTTTGGTCCTATGAAATTCTAGCTGACCTTTTTTGAGTGGCAATTTAGTGCCCCCTCCATTGGTTGTTGTTGCTATAGCTTGGTTATTTCAGATCAGGCATGAACAGTGAGTTGGCCAATGCTTCAGATTCTCAGTTTTGATTTTATTTGATACTTGTATTGATTAAAGAATTCTACACAATGCATTTTGGTCATATTCAGATCTTATTGACTTTCTCCAGACCTTATTTCCCCTCTCCAACATTTCCCCATTGCCTAACACCTGAATTCATTATTATCTATATTCTCTTTGGGGTGATTCCATGATGTCTTGGAACAGGAGCAGCACAATCAGGGTAGGATTGAGGGTGGATGGATGGTGATAGACTAGGCAGGCCTCTGACTTTCTCTATCAATAAATTGTAAAGATTCAATGCTTCTTGACTCTGTCAAATTCTCACAAATTCTGTTGACCCCTAACGGTGTCCAAGACACCCTCTTTGCTTATCTCCTATTACTGAAATAGTTTATATATGCTTCTCATTCTTTAGCTATTGCTCCCTGTTATTTTATAAGAATTTATTCTTTAACAAGTCTTATTTCCATATACTATCCTGATAAATACCTCAATGACCACTCAGAGATTTTTAAGTATAGACCACTCCTCTATGGTGAAACATGTCGTCTGGTACAATCTGCTAGTGATTTTCCTACATTTATTCTTAGTTTTAAATGCTCCAGTTACCCCTGTTTTATCATTACTTTAAGCATATTTCAAACTCAAATAGTTTTTTTTGTAAAGAATCTTTCTATATGTTCAAGGAATTCCATCCTTCAATTTCAAAAGTCTCTAAGTCTCATTGTTTAAAATACCATCTCTAATCTTACTCTTAGCCTAATTTTCTTCATTACATGTATCAAATCTTGAACTAATGTCATACACCTGTATATTTGCTCAGTAATTTTTAACCTGAAATAAATTGTAAACACTACACACCACAGAAAAAAAAATATTGCCTACTTATTGCATGCTCAACAAATATTCTTGAAAATCAGGAATTGCTAGATGCCTTTAACTAAAAAGAAAATGTTTCAGCAATGTATCTGAATTTTTAAAGTCATATGATACATTTGGTTACATTCATATTTTGTCACTTGGAGTTGATCAAAGAAGTAAAATTATCAAAATTAATATACAATTAAGATTTATCAATTAGGTTAGAGGTCTATAGTTCTGAGGTTTTTTGGACATTTCACTGTTTATCCTTGGGGTTCTATGTATGATCTCACTATATGAGCTTGTCTGGTCTCCTAGTGGTACTCTCAGTGAAGACCTTTTATATTACAGTTCAGAGTCCTAAAACAAGTGTCAAATGAAACAACATGCAGAGATTAACTGACTTTCCTTATGTATTCTAAAAAAAATTTATCCTCACTTCTGTCACATTCTATTGGTTAAAGTAAATTAATTTTGACAGGGAGTGGGTGTCATGAGAGGATTTTGAGGAGAGAAAAGGAGGGGTGGAAATGATGTAAATATCATACTCATATATGAAATTATCAAAAAATCTAAATTAAAAAATAAAATATATTACCCACAATGCATCTGAAATCTAGCTAGTCAGATGTTGCTATTTAACTTTTTTTTAACTCAATTAAAGGTCAGATTTGTTCTTTGCCATTTTTTTGTTTTCATTTCAAAATAACATTTTAATCAGTGCTTTGAGAATTTCATACAAGATATTTTGATCACAATCACCCCCATTCTCTGTGTCCTTGATATCCAACCCCACCTGTCTATCCACCAAATGTAATATCCTCACTTTTTGTTTATAATGCTCATTGAGTCCAATGTCTTGCCCAAATACCCTTGGTTGTTGGGCCATCACCTGGAGCATGGTAAAAAAGTCAGGGTTTATGTTCATAAATAAGTTTTTATAATTGTTCTATCATGTAAGTAAGCTATTTGTTTCTATAAGTAAACTAAGTTTTCAACTTAACAGACTTTTCAGCATACTGCCTGCCTGTCATCAAAGTTTGAGGTTGTAAAGATTACTCTGCATTTTGTACTTACCCTATTCCTTTGTAGGCCAAACTGTAGATCTTTCCATTAGGAAAAAAGTAAAATTTATCTTAAAAGCATGCGTATTTTTATGCACAGTATAATCCATTGGGTGAGAGACCTCTTTGAGAAAGCTCTTTCTCTAGTTTAGGCTCTGGAGGAGGCTGTTATGGGACAGTATATTTTTCAATTTGTTTAATTCCAAATATTTACAGGAAATGATCTTGAAAGTACATGATTAAAGCCCACTGAAGGAGTTATCTATTTGAAAATATCTACTAGTCATTTGTTTAAGTCTTGAATTCTTTAACAAACGATTTAACATGCCCACTCTGGCTGAAATCTTTGGATTGAAGGGTTCTTGTTAATATGAAACTCTTTGCTCACTTAAGGCTTATAATGAGCCTTTTCCATGTCTGCAAAATTCTGTCAATGAACAACTTATTTATTACTATATCTGTCTATATTTGTTTTGTTGTAAATTTCATTTAAATAGTACTCTCAAAATTTTACCCAGAATTCTCTTTAGAATGATCTTCATATTTTTGAATGAATTTTTCATTTTCCATATTACCAAAATAATACATTTCAGCTTAATTTCTGACATAATATGAGGCTCCTATTATATTCTAATAGCAGTTTTCTCATCCTTCCTTAATCCTTTACTGACAATAGCCACAAAGCCCATTAAACGTTGCTATTGTCTCTAATCAGGGTCCTACCTGCTTGTATTATATTTTCATGGTCCTTCTAATTTTGATGGAACACTTAGTTTCAAAGCCTATGCTTCAGTAGTTTGCTTTTGTTGGGACTGTGTAAAATGAGTTCTTCCCTATGAATAACATATCTTAGTATGAGATCCAGTTTCTGCCAATGAAAAAGAAAATAGAAATAAATTTCTGAGCTCTTTGTTGCCTTTTTTCCCAAAACAAACTGTTTATTAAGGAAAAAATAAATTAATCAGATCCATTTTATGAAGAATATTTCAATGACAAAATGAACTAAACAATATTACTATATTTTTGAAAGAAGACCTTAAGGTAAAACAGGGGGAAATATTCTTCCAATCTGCATTTTTTTTTTGTCTTTTTTGAGACAGGGTCTCCTTGTAGCCCCAGATGTCCTGGAACTCACTATGTAGACCAGGTTGGCCTCGAACTCACAAAGATCTGCCTGCCTCTGTCTCCCAAGTGCTGGTGATTAAAGGCCTGTGCCACCATGCCCAGCCTCCAATCTGCATTTTTAAATGATGTCTGATGTGCTCATTGTGTCCATATTGAACCTATACCACCCTGACTGGTTAAGATGAACCAATAAGTATAGCAGGGAAGCTTAATGTCTCCTATTCCCCTCATCCGCTGATGTTGATCTTGGGTTTGTGTTTATAAAGAAGATAATGATTTCACATCAACAGTTCCTTTAATGAGTAATAAAGAAGATGCTTTTGGTAAAAAACAATAAAAATGTTATCTATTGAAAAGTATTATTGTTCTCTTTTTATCTTCAGAAAATTGTTTATTTTAACTACATGTAAAACTTAGACCTCAATACTGGAGAGATGGCAAGGTGGATAAGAGTACTGCCTGCTCTTGCAGAGCACCCAGGATGGGTTCCCAGCAGCCACATGATTGCTAACCTTCAGTAACTGCAGTTATAGGGCATCTGAAGCTATCTTATGGTCTCCTTGAGCATGCATTTGTGGTTCACTTACATCCATCCTGGTCAAACACTCCTACAAATAAAATAAATATAAATTACCCCCACCTGGTTATACCACTCCTTGGCATATACCCAAAGGACTCATTGTATTGAAGAGAACATATATCTCCATGTTTGTTGCTGCTCTTTTCACAATAGCTAAGAGATGGAAGCAACCTAAGTGTCTCTCAACTGACTAGTGGATAATGAAAATGTGGTTCATTTATACAATGGAGTTTTACTCAGCAGTAAAGAAAAACAAAATCATGAAATTTGTAAGTAAATGGTTGGAGCTAGAAACTGTTGTATAACACAGACCCAGAAAAACAGAGTATGTTCGCCCTCATATGTAGATCCTTATATATGAGACTGTATCTATTTGTAACTGCAGAAGCCAGAATAATGAAAAGGAAACAGAGAGGTAAAGGGAAAGAATGAACCTGACAGAGAAGAACAGTAGGACACAGGCATTAATAAGGGAGAGATGAAAAAATGGGGCTACTTAAATGGCATGGGAGAGGGGGGGTTATTCAAGGAAACTTGGATATAAAGGAAAAGAAGGAGTTCAAGAGAGGTGGGACGATAGGAGACTGATATTAGCAAAGGAGAAATGGAGGAAAATGGGGACATTTTAAATGGGAAAACTATGGTGGAAGTGTTAAGGAGAGAGAGAGGGAGAGAGAGAGAGAGAGAGAGAGAGAGAGAGAGAGAGAGAAGAGATAAATAATGCCCAGATAGTTAAAAAAAAACAGCAGAGCAAATCATATTAATCCAAAAACCTAATGACAAAAACCACATACAGTATTTCTACATGAGTCCATTTGTATAGCTAAAGGCTACAAAACAAGTAACTGTGCCAGGCAGGAGAAACATTCCATAAATTGTTGGCCTGAGCAGTCCAAGAGACTCCAAAATTATATATCCTATTGCCACAGCCCTTGATGGCCTTCCGGAACTTGAAGGCATGACCCTAATCTGAAGAGAGAACATACTTCGGACAGGATTTCAAGCAATAGCGCTGCAACTGACCTGAAACCACTTTCTCAGAAGCCTAGCTCTCATATCTTTGGAGAGCACTATAAAGGAGCCAAGGGAAAACAATAAATCGATGGTCCGACACCAGATTCAGAAACAAATAACCACATCGCCAGCACAGCATAGTGTCACTTTTATCTTGGGCGCTGTTAACTGCTACCTGATTGAACTCAAAGCCCATTCAATGGGAGGAAACAGAAGTGTGATATTATAAACATAACCAAATACACATGTCTGGAGAGGTCATAGATCTTAGAGAAAACCCCGAGACTGTCACATCCGTAGAGTAATATAATTTCTTACTATATGCAAAATATGTATCCTTGCTGGGTATGGTGGTGCATGTCTTTAATCCCAGCATTTGGGAGCCAAAGGCAGGTGGATCTCTGTGAGTTCAAGCCAGCCTGGTCTACATTGTGAGTTCCAGGACAGTTGGGGCTACAGGGAGACCCTGTCTCAAAAAAAATATATCCTTATATTGACAAAGAAATATCTCAGTCACCACTCATCAAAGAAGCTTATTTTGCATTAGTCAGAGACTATTACCATGTACCACAACTGGTCCCATACAGACATTGTCTATGATTTTTCCAGGCCTAAGTGACACATGTACAGTGTAACCTCTACATCAAAGAACATAGAACAGGGGTAATGAAGACGACACCAACAAATCTCTCAGTTCTTATTAATGAAGATCCCTCATACAACAAATGGACAGGAACAAAAAAAATTACAAATGATCAAAACATAGAGAATAGGAGTCTGCAGATTGCTACTCAATAGGCAGGACAGCTATATTAAATTACACCCACCTAGGGCTCAGGGACCATTGGAAAGGGGCCAGAACAGATTGTAAGAGCCAGGGAGGAGGTGCCTGACAATATGGAATCAGAGCCCTATAAGCTCATGGGACCTTGTTTGTATGATTCTATGACAGTGGTGTCAGCATACACAAGCCCCACTCAAACTCAAGCAGACAAAAACCAAGCATAGAATTGGGAAAAAATAACAGCAAAACACAATCATAGCTGAGGAAATATTAGCAGCTGATTGCTGGGTGAGGAACACATGATCTATCTAAAAGAAGAGACTCTAGACAGGCTGACTAGACCTCAGTGGATGGACTTGAATAGGGGAACATCTGGGGACATTGACTTGATACATTAGGCCTTAATATAGATGACAGAGTGTATGGGTTTCAGTGGGGGTGTGTGGGAGCATGCCACTGGGGATGGAGGTATAAAGATGATTAGGATTGTTTGAGATATTCTGTATAAAATACATAGAAATTCAATAAAAAATTAAAATAAATAAATAAATAAATAAATAACCCCACCATAAATTTTAGTTGTGTATATTTTTGTATGTAATTGTATGTTTGAGTGTAATATTCTTCATTTTTTGATTCATTCATATTTCATTAACAATACTTATAATTATTGAAAACAATAGTAACTTATCCTCGGTATTCTACAATCTTTTTTATAGCCATATTACATTTAGGATTGCAAAAAAAATTATTAGAGCTATAATTTGAAATATTTCAAAGGCCAAAGAGTTTGACCTTTCACTTAATTGACAAACTTATTTTTAAATAGTATTTTAAGATTGCAAAACAAAATACACCATTTTTACAATGTGTATCATTTCATTTGGTATTTTGAAACAGGGTCTCCCTGTAGCCCCAACAGTACTGGAAGTCACCTTGTAAACCAGGCTGGCCTTGATCTCACAGAGATCCACCTGCTTCTGACTCCTGAATACTGGGAATAAAGTGTGAGCCACCATACCCAGCGATAATACATGTCTTAATGCCATCTTAAATTAGAGAAGGTAAAAAAGAGAATTTCTTTCATCCATACTGGGTATTTTACTTCTTAAATTCTCATTTCAGCATTTAATAAAGGAAATATAATAACAACCACCTTTATTTTCTGTGCATAAATTGAACATGTAAGCTCTGATATGTATATTACATATTTCTTCCCTTGGCCCTAGATCTTTGCTCATGCATCTCTGTGTAATTCAATGGTACAAGACCGCACTGTTCTGCAATATTATTTTTTTCCCTTTAATTAAATTATCATGCTTATTTCTTGTTTCTCATCAACTTTATTTTGAGGAAATTTTATATTTACAGCAAAACTGCGTGTTACAGAGTTCCCATATACCCTCTAGCCCCACACATATTAGCTTCTGAGAGTACTGACATTTCTCAGTCGCTGACACATTTGCTACAGTTGATGAGCCTACAGTGTTCATTGAAAGATCACTCAAAGTCCATAGTTTACCTTCAGGTTCACTCAGTATTGCTTATTGTTTACATTTTGGTGAATGCATATTAACTGTATTGACCATTAGGGTATCATATAGAATTGTTATATTGCTTTAACATCCCATGTTCTAATCCTTCCTCAGTCTTATTCCCCTTGTTCCAATAAATCGTTGAACATTTTTTCTGTAATTTTGTCTGAAAAAGAATGTTACAAATTTGTAATTTTAAATTTTATTTATTTTATTTTATTTAAAAAATATTTTATTGATTATTTTTATTTTGTGTATGCATGTATTGCCTACATGTAGGTAAGTGTACACATCTAATGCAATGGCCTGCAGAGGACAGAAGAGGCTGTTGGATCCTTTGGAACTGGCATTACGGACAGTTGTTAGCTGCCATGTGGGTGCTGGAATTCAAACTCAGGTCTTCTGCAAGAACAACCAGTGTTCTTAACCAGTAAGCCATCTCTTCAACCCCAATTTTATAGTTTAAAATCATTTTAGGTAGTCTTTTCTCATTGTATATTGTGCATTTTATGTTTCTCCATGTCTTTTTAAAATTTCAATACTTTATTGATTCCAAAATTTCACACAATATATTTTGATCATATTCAGAATTTGACTTGCTTTACCCATTAAACCTCACTGCCCATTGCTTGTCCTACATATTTTTTTATTATCTTGAAAGTTCATTTTTTAAGTCTAAATATCATTCCATTGTATAAGTGCAACACAATTTGTTTGTTTATCTTTTGAATAACATATTGCTTGCTTCCACATTCGATCATTTGGAAAAAAGCTACTAAAGAATATGTGTGTACTTTCTTCTTGGACTAAAATTCCCTCTTTGAGGGATTATCCATTTTTTCTTCTTAATTTCCTTCCATCTATCTGTTGACTCTTTAAACCTAACATTATTTCCTAAAGTTAGTTATTTACATTCAAATCTTTTTGTCATTCCCTGTTTTTGGTGAGTCCTTCTGCTAAAACAGCTGATAACAAAAACATCTTTTGAAAACAGATCTTGATGATAGAATTCTGGACCTGTTAAATAGCCATATTTTCTATTGCTGATGCTATGTAGATTGATAGTCACTTTTGATACATAAGAACATAACAGTACTGATATATTTCCTGATGATTTCTTTGAACGAGTTCAAGGATGAAAAAGGTGCATATGAAAGAGCATCATATTTACCAGTTTAACTGGCTAAGGAAGATAATCAGTTGGAAAGTGAAATATTGACTTATAGGGGAACAACAGAACTGTAACGTCTGTATCAAAGAACTGCTCATTATCAGGAATGTGAGATAGTTTAGTTTATTATATATTCTTGAGAACAGAAAACCAAATGAGAAATTCATGCGAGCTGCCAATTATTACCATGGTAAGAAAATTAAAAATACTCATGTCATGCATCTACCAAGAATATACTATTGACAAGCATTCTCAAGCTTCAATTATGAGGTCACATAACTAGAAAGTTGTTAAACTTACAATGCTTGAATGTATTTTATTTCTGAATGGGGACTGTGATTGTTCATAGTGAGTCTCTTTGGCAAGGGAAAGAGATGCTGGGTTGCTACACCTCGGAAGCTTCATGTTTCAAATGCCTCTGAAACTTTTAGACCAAGAGAAATGCCTTTCACATCCTCTCCATACTTTATCTCAAACATCATTCTGACAATCAGCTTCCAGCAAGTTGATACTACATTTTCTCACCTTTGATCAACATTTACCTGTCCTTAAGCTTGTTTTACAGCATAGGATTGGACATCTGTGGAATATACTGAGGATTCAAACCGGTATAAATTCAGTAACATTGAAAAATTCAACTCCTAACCAATGGGAGAGAGAATCCATTGAGAAATGGATTTATGAGAGAACTCTCATAAACGTCTTTTGTTTTGAGAACTTAGGTGGGGCATTCTGAAACTTATTCTTCATGGATTCTTGAAATCTCCAAACTGAAAACACCCCAGATGCCACCTTGAAATTAGACTCTTACAATTTCTTTATAATTGAATCATTTTTTTGAAATAAAATATTTTGTATATAAGATTTAACTCATTCTGCATTTCTGGAAAATCAGTAATAAGCACATAATGCAGATTAGAAGTTTTTCAATTTTAATGTATCTGTCAATAACAATTTATTGATTTTCAGAAAAAATAATTATTCAGAATTACAAATTATGAAATATTGTTTTGTCTTTGTCAACATATAGCCCTGGATATGTCAAATTAAAACAAATAGCTCCATTCTCTAGGGTTCTCCTTCATTAATGCAGCATGTAGACATATTCTATGAATATTAATATACTCAGTATGCAAGTTTGGGAGTTGGTCCTCAGAAAAGAGCCATTTACTTCATAGTGTGTGTTATTAATTATGGTTGAAAATTATAAGCATCTATTCTGTAGGCAATTTTAAGAGAATATATTGAAATGATTCAGTGAAAAATAGCAATAATATTTAAGATACCAAAATGAAAGAGTAAAGGGATTATACTTTGTTTATATATTTCCAAGGAACCAAAAATCATAGTGCACTTTAAAATATATCCTTTAAACATAAAATTAATTTAATTTTCTTATTAACAATTATATGTTAGGTCGAATAATTTTATTGGGAAATAGACTGAATTCTATAACATTTTATTTTTTTGAACTAATATTCAGTGTAATGAATTTTTAATAAAAATATTAGTCTGACAGTATAAAGTTCAGGAAAAGAAAATTATATATTGACCAACAAAATCTGTAATAATAAAATAAAATATGCTGTATCAAATCAAGGCATTTGATTTCAATGTTCCAGCATTTAGCATTTAAAAACATTGATTTAAAATGTCAATATCGCAATATTTTATTAGGTATTAAAAGATATGGATATCGATATAGTTCACTAGATATTACAGCATAACAAATATATAAATAAATGTTAATTTGATTTCATGTATATATCTCCAATTACATAAAATAGTTCTTTGATAATTTTACAAATAAAATATGAATTATTTGGAAAATACAAAAATTCACTTAAGGGACTGAAAAGATGGATCAGAGTTTAAAAGCACTTGATTCTCCAGCAGAGGACCCAGGTTCAGTTCCCAGCACATATTAGATGGCTCACACTTCCTGTAACTCGGACGCTGTCTCAAGTTTCACCATCTGGCATCCTCTTCTGACCTCTAGCACCTGGGTGCACTTAATGCACATACAGAGCAGCAGGCACACATGCACATAAATAAAAATTAAATGAAAAAAGCACCAGTAGGACAGAGCAAATTTCATTGAAAATATTTGCACACTCATTTGAAAACAAAGAATACTAAGGTGAAAATACAAATTCAATCTTTTAAAAATCTAGCTAATAATTGAAAGAATTTTGTGCACTATGTTAAATTAAATGTATTAAAATAAAACTAGAGCAATCTGAAAAATATATTGAATTGGAAAACATAAGTTCTACAGCTCTTAAACCCAGGAGTGTATTATCATTTGCATAATGTGTGGCTGAGTCAATGGCAAGGCCATTTTGTTCTCAGAGACTGTGATGGAAAATAAGGTAAGGGAAGAGAAAAGAGGAAAACAAAAAACAGCGTCTATAAAACAGATTATGCATTGGTCATGGGAATTTCAATTACTGGGAAAATGTCTTGCATAATAGCATTGGAATCAATAAACCTGAATGCATAGTCTTGGGAGAAATATTGGATGATTTTCAAGTACTATTTGTTATAAAACACCAGCAACAATGTAAAAACAGGATTGTCTGTTTAGAGCCCTGCTAAGCAAAGTATTTCACTGTCAAATACTCAGATTATGGCAATTTTTGGACTTTATACTGCTTTCACTTTATACAAAACTACAATATTTGCTGATTTTCATAAAATAAGGAAATTATCACAGACTAATTATTATACTCTTATCCAGAATCCTTCAGAAAGTTCTGTATGTGTTATGAGTATAAATAGTGCCCTGTATTAGTTACTCTTCTTAGAGTATGAGGATGAAATCTAAAATATTAAACATGTACTATACTTGTCTTGACAGAAAAACACTCATAATTATGATGGGTTTCCACTGAATGAGGTTCAGGTTTTGTTGTAGGTTCTAACTTTGCATATGATGCCTGAAAAATATACTTTTATATGCAGTCTTGTTGAGAGAATAATGTTATATTAGTTCTATTTTCAATATATTAGTACAACATAAAATTACCTAAATTAATAGAGACTTCATTATTGATTCATAATTCTAATGAAGTCTAGCATCCTCTGATATTACATATTTAAACTTCTTTTTTTAAATTGATACCTATCATATTTTCATCTCTGATGAACTTTCTTCCATAATCTTAAAGAAATTTGAATACACACATTTTATAAAATACAGAAGTCATCATAATTTAACAACATAAATATTAAGCTTCATTGTAATAGCTTTGGTCAATTTTCTGCACCCAGATCATAATTAATGTATATATAAATATGCATTCAACATTTATTTATTCATTCATAAAGAAGAATGTAATTATGTTATTTGCAAGAAAATGGATTAAACTGGAGATCATCATGTTCAACAAAATAAGACATATTTAGAAAGTCTAATGTCACATTTTTTTCATGTATAGATGTTATATATTTTAAAAGACAATACAGGTCATAGGGAAGAGCCTATTACTATTTTGCTAAATAGTTATTGCTAAACTGACTTCTACTGACTTATTGCTGTACTGTGAATTAATGCATTTCTCAACTCTCACCAGAGAATCTTCTTCGTGCAGCATATGGTGATTAAGACAAAGACCCACGTTTGGCCAACATGCAGAGAAAAAGAGACTTCAGAGTGTTTATTGCTGAACAAGAAACCTAATCTAATCTTTGTTACCCAAGGCTCAGGGATTATTGTGGAAGAGGGTGTGAAAGGATGGTAAGAGCCAGAGGTGGTGAATGACCAGAAGGAAACAAGTGTTCCAGACAGTTATGAGTAACTCATATGAACTCAGAGCAGTTGTGACTTCAAACACAAGTCCCATACAAGCTCAACCAAGAGAAAACTCCCTAACATAGAAATGGGGGAGTAAGCAATTCCAACCGTAGCTGAGGAACTATTGGCAACTTTAGCTGCTGGGAGAGAGAGACATTCAGTTTTCTTAAGGATGTGACACAAACTTGACTGAATAGAACTTAATATATATGACAGAGTACATGAAATCTGGCAGGGGTTTATAAGAGGGGCATAGTAAGGGGAGGAGTTGTAAATGTGATCAAAACATATGACATTCACAAAGATTAAGTCAATAATGTAAAAGAAAAGATGAGAACAAAGAAGCATACTATTTGGAGAGACAGGGAGACCACTGTGTGTCCAGAGAAACAGAGGAAGTTAGAGATAGTGAAGAGTCAGTAACATTGATGTACATCATATTCATTTATAAACATGGCATGATGAAAGTCTCTGTGCAATTAATATATGTCTCAATAAACAGTACTGACAATTCATTAAAACAGATATGCTTAAAATAAATATATTAAATTTTTGAAATATATTAAGGTTTAATGAATTTCGGTTATTAGAGACAATGTTAAAATATCCTTAAGAACACTTTTCATATTTTATAAAATCATTAAGATTCTTGAATGTTGTTAACATAATGATATCAATATTATTTTAATACTACTGAAAATCTTTTGTATTACTTAACATAAATTTGATTAGGATATTATGATTTTGTAAATTAATTTATTAAAGCTTAGTTGTAATCTTGATCTTGATGTGATCATAATTTCAGCTACACTGAAACTACTATACTAGTTACTAATTTTGTTTTTTTTGACACAGGTTCTCCCTGTAACTCCAAATGGCCTGGAGCTCACTATAATACTAAACTTGTTACCAATAAATTAAACTACTATATTAGTTACCAATAAATTGATATATTTAAATTACTATTATTAGTTACCAATAAATTGATATATTTTTCTTTTTTTTTTGTTTTTTTGACACAGATTCTCCCTGTAACCCCAAATGGCCTGCAACTCACTATGTAGACAAGGCTGGCTTGAATCTCACAGTGATCCCATCTGCCTCTCAAGTGTTGAGATTAAGGCATGCTACCATGATAGGCTGATTATTTTTTCTTATGTAAAACAGAGTCAATTATACAAAGGGTGTTAACTACTTTAGATATTTAATGCAGCAGAGCATTTTTACATATGCATTTAATATATTAAATATGTATATTTTTAAATTTTGTTCACTAAATTTTATTATGCCAAGTTTGTGTTTTGTTCTTCATATTTTTCTGGTTATAACCATCACAGTTAAAACTTCCTTGATTTTATGATTTTAAAGATGTGTAAAATCATTGCTTATGTATTGAATCCAAATATTGTGGTAAAGGTAAATTCTTATTATTTGCTATTTTATGTGATGAACTTTTTCATGTTGTTAAAAATGAAACTGATGATTCTGAAACTACTGTTTTCAAAGGTCTTCAAATAAAATACACAATTTAAAAAAACATTGAGTAAAATTTTTCATATTTTTTTATTATTTTTATTTTATGTATATGAGTGTATTGCCTGCATGTACTCAAGTGCACCCATGCTGTGCAATACCGTGGCTGTCAGAAGAGGGATTCAGATTCCCCTGGAACTGGAGTTAAGGACGGTTCATAGCTGCCATGTGAGTGTTGGGAATCAAACCCTGGTCCTCTGCAAGAGCAGTCATTGCTCTTAACCACTAAGCCATCTCACCAGCCAAAATTTTTCATTTAAAAAAGTGACAATGTTTCATTATTGTTTACAAGTTTTAATTTAGTACCGTGCTTCCACATTACTGGATGTACAAGTGAAAGATTGAGAGATGCTGTAACATTTTATGAGTTTCCCTGAGGCATCATTTAACAGGAATAGTGATTGCACAATAAAATATCTGCCCTGGCTACTCAATGTTCACAGTTTCCAGACTACTCTTTCCTAACATTAAAAATGCTCCAAGTGAACTGATCTCTAGATAATATACTTTTAGGTAATACTGTTGAAAGAGAAAAATGTTCAAATTTCAGAAGGTCAAATTTTGTCTTTGTTTGAAATTTCAAAAGGTTGGTGGAGTCATCTCTGCTACTGATCAATACTCACGCAATAAGTAAAGAATTGTAGCCAAAAGAAGAATTGTGGCCAAGTCAGTTACTCTTTCTTAATACTATTTAAAAAATCAATGTTATCCATGACCAGTTAAGCAAGTAAGCCTATCATTCTTGAGTAGATACAAAATAACAAAGGAACTGTACGCTAATACCAGCAATACCAGACTAATGAATATTTGATTTGAACATCCATGGTTTATAGGTATTTCACCTCTTTGCTCATGAAGATATTTTTAAAAGCACATAAAATCTTTCCATGTGGATTACAATAAAAATAATGAAGTAAATAATAGAACATTCCTAAAGAATAAAAATTGTTATTGAACTAAAATATTCATGTTTTAAAGCTCAAAAAATAGATTATTTAAAATGATTGATAATTGGAGTTGGGGAGATGATTCAGCAGTTAAGAGCATTTATTGCTCTTGAGGAGAACCCAGGTTTAATTTCCAGCACCCACATGATGGCTAACAGCTGTCCATAACTCCAGGTCCAGGGAATCCCATGACTTCTTCTGACTTCCTTAGGGGCTGCATGACATGGGTGCAGTTACAATATGCCAAAAGAAGTTTTGGCAACTGATGTCTGCTGAGAGGGAGAAAGATAATTTCTTAGATGGAATTCTTTTGGGCCCAGTGAATAGACCCACAGTTTGGGGACACATATCAGACTCTATAAGAATATTAAATTGGGCAGAGAGCAGTAGAGGGGGAGGTGCAAAAGTGCAGATAGGAGGCAGTATCTAAATTCTATCGTACTATGTTCTATAAAATTCACAAAAAAAATCAGTAAAATATTTTTAATAAAAGGTTTAATATTAATTAAAATACAATATTCTTCACCTATAATCAAAGCACTATGGAAGCAGTGGCTGGTGGGTCTCTGTAAGGTCAAGGCCAGTTTGGTTTACATAAGGAGTTAACTGTGACTACGGGAAGACCTTGTTTCAAAAAAACCAAACAAAATCAAAGCAAAACATTCTTGTGTGCTATTTAATGCAAACCATTAATCAACTATTTTAATAAATTTGTTTATAGATATTTGAGCAAACAAATTGAAATATCTTTATTTGTTATTTATTGGAAATTATTAATCAACTATTTCAGCAAATATGTTTAAGTATGTTTTATAGATATTCAAACAAATGGATACATTTTCAAACAAATTGAAGCTGATTTTCCCACCAAAATCCATGCTAAGTAAGGTGATTCTTGGGTATGTGTGAAGGAGTGGTATAACCAGATCATATGGTAGATTCAATTTTTTATTTAGTATTTTGCTTCCCATAGTGGTTGCACAAAGTGATTTTAACAAACTGTATTTTTTTAAAAAATCAGTGGTAATTAGGATATAGAGTCATTTCTAGGTAAAAACTATTAAGGCATACAAAAAATATTTTAGCTTCGTAGGCTACAAAAGTACAAACAACAACAAAAAAAAAAAAAAAGAAAGAAAAAAAAACCCACCAAACCTGCTGATTTAATGTGAGGAAAGAGGAGAATTCAACCACAGTTGGTATGGTATAAACTTGTGAATGTGATATGGAAATGAATGTGGAAAGTGCCACAAAATTAAACATAGAGCTACCACATTGCCCAGAGATATCATTCCTGGGCATGTACTAAAAGGAAGCCACAGAGATACTTGAACATCCAT
>NW_008352267.1:8334030-8338782 GCF_000622305.1 Nannospalax galili
TATATGTGTATATATATATATATATATATATATATACAATTGAATGCTATTCATATATATATATTATATATGGTGATATTTGTGTTTTAATTTTTTGTGATTGTTTTTTCATTCATCTAATATCTAAAAGGTTTGAAATTTGCATTTTCAACACTATTTTCCCTTCCAGTCAATGAAGTACATATTTAAATTGGATCTTTTCATAATGTATTTTATTTCTCTTCTTGCCTGGAACACTAGGTGCCAAGCTAAATATTTCTTATTGTGTCTATAAACAGGTTTCTGGCAGAAGTATTTCAGCATTTTAGTGGACTCTGTAAAACAGGGTACCCTTTGCATTGTTTGTATGTGCAACAGATAACTTGAGATTCAGAAAAGAACAAACGGTATAAAAGTGATAACTTATTCTCTGTGTAGAGCTTTGGACCTTAGCCACATTTTTAACTGCTCTTTGGGTTGAAACTATACCAAGAGCATCACTATTATTTATTTAATAATAAAAGCAGGGATTCAGAGCACCTTAGCATATGTTATTTAAGATAAAGACAAAATAATCAGATTTACTTTTGCATTTTAAAATTCAAGAATCTGTAGAGGAAATATTTCAGGATAAATTCACATGCTAAGTCTTCATACTCATGTTGGGAAACCTGATTCTAGCTATGTAAATTTACAGGTCATCCAGGGAATCCATGCATTACCTGTTTTTTTTTTTTCTTTCTTTCTTTAATTTAGTCCAAAGTATTGGATATATTTTTTTTTTAGATCTTGGCAGAAACTTAGGAATTTTAGATCATTTCAAAATATAATCAAACAAATGTACATATCTGAATAACACTTTATTTTTTGTCTTTCACTAAGAACTATTTAGTAGTTCTTTTTAAAAATGTTTGAGCTTTTGTACATTTCATACAACAGGTCTTTCAAATTTAGAAACCCTCCCCCATCCATGCACCCATATATCCACATATGCCCCGCCCCCACACCCGCTGGACCACATGCAGATGTCCTTCAGGAATAATTCATCGATTTGAGTCTAGTAAGCCTAGAGATTATAAGGAAGGTCTATTCTCCCTCTCCCAATAGTAATCAGCCTCTAACAGTTCCCAGGCTAGAGCCATTCTGCTGCCCATTTCCCTTCCTCCACTTTGGGCCCTGTCTGAGTTGGCATAGGTCTTGTGCTCAATGCCACCATTGCCACAGAGCCACAGGTGCTATCTTCCAGTGGCCTGAACGCCTCTGTTTCCCTATGTTTGTTAAACAACCCAGGCTATTACAATGTTTCTGGCCACTTTTCTGCAATGGTCCCTGAGTCACTGGTGGGTGGGGTTTAATATGGGACTCCTATCCAGGGACACATATTCTGTAGTCTATTATTGTGTAAAATTTAGCCAGTTGTGACCTCCTGTGTGCATCACACTCTGTGGTATTAGGAATCTTCCTGGTGACAGTTGAGGGATGCACTACCATGAATAACACTTTATATGGATAGCAGAGAGATAGAAACTATTTATATACAGTAGAAAGCATTCAATGAAGTTTTTGAAACAGATATTTGATAATTATTGTAATGGGTAGCTTCAGTTTTTCAAATTGAAACATCTGGGAAGAGGGAACTTCAATTAATACATTCCCTATATCACATTGGCCTATGACCATGTCAGAGAGGCATTTTCTTAATTACTAATTGATGTGGGAGGGCCTAACCCACTATGTGTAGCCAGTGAAACCCCTGACAACGTGGTCTTAAGTTTTATAAGAAAGCAAACTGAGCACAAACCAAGAGATAGAGCAAGTAAGCAGTGTTCCTCCATGGGCTTTGCTTCAGTTCCTGCCTCCAGGTTCCTGCCCTGCTTAAGTACATGCCTTGACTTAACTCAGTGATGGAATATCTTGGGTTTGAAAAAGAAGGGAAGAGTAAGATGAAATAAAGCCATTCCACCTCAAGTTGATTTTGATTATTTTATCACAGCAATAGAAAAGTGGGGCTGGAAAGATGGCTCAATGATTAAGAGCACTTGCTGCTTTTGCAGAGAACCCGGGTTCAATTCCCAGCAACCATGTGGCTGCTAACAATCATCTGTAACTCCAGTTCTAGAGGATACACATTTCTGACCTCTGCGCACATTCCACGACACACGTGCACCTATCTACATGTACACAATAGCTCATCCAGTCAACTGTTTCTCATTCAAACTTGAGAGCCTATATAGAGCTCCAGAACTTACAGAATATAACCTGAGCCAGATGGTGTGAGTTTGCAGGCCTTGGGTTTAAGGAGATGGAGAAAGATGAATTTCTGACTCTTGCTAGCCATTAAGCCTAGCTTAGTCTTGTGAGGTCTAGACCAATGAGAGTTCCCACCTTAAAACATGAAGTGGATGGCTCCTGAGGAGAAGAACCCAATGTTGATGTCTCATCTCCACATTCATGTGCCTACACACACACACACACACACACACACACACACACACACACACAAATGCCACAGTAAAACACATATTTTTTGCATGCTAACTGATATGCACTTTTTCTCCAAACTGTACTTTCTGTATTTCTTTCTTTCTGATCCTTATCATTTTTTACTTGGTAAATTTCCATAATATTCACCACCAGTAATCAACCCTCCACTACAGGTTAGAGTAATCAACCCTCCACTACAGGTTAGGATGTCGTGAAACTCCTTCCACCAAAGAAACTAATTCATTGCTTTTCAACTTAGCCTTGAGTAAGCTCTATGTCTGTGGGGGACAGTAGGCAGATACTTTACCAAAATATTCCAATTTCTATTTAAGTTTTCATTTCCCTCTGGAACTACCTTCCACTCAGCACTATGTCCAGGCTCCATCTTGAGCAGCCTGTTATGATGCACTGCTTGCAGCATTCAACCACATTTCTAGTGCAAACTTCAAAAGTCTTCTACATTCACCCCCAAATCACATGGTCAGGTTCTTTAGAGCAACCCCGCTCCTGATACCAAATTATCTATTATTCACTTTTCTTTTGCTGTGATAAAAATAGAGGCAACTTATACACGAGATAGTTTATTTAGCTTATAGTTCAAGAGGGTAAAAGTCCATTATGACAAAGAGGTTTGGTGGCCAGGTTTTCCAGAGAGAAAGCTGACCTCTCACATCATTAAGCAGGCATAGGAAACAGAGAGGACCAGAATTCAGCAAGATTAAGATGTTCTACAGCCCAGATCCAAGAGACTTGCTTCCTCCAGCATGGCTATAACTCCTAAAGATCCAAGAACCTCCACAAACAGAGCCACAAACTGGAGATGAAATGTCCAAGTATTTGGAGCCTATGGGGGTTATCCTCATGTAAACCACCCATTTAAAATGAATATTTTCAAATTATTGCTTTAACTATGAATACAAATGTATTCAATGACAAATTTTGAAAGCAATAATTTAAATAATGCGATACAATAAGATTGTATGATTTCATTTTTTGCTACATATTGAATCTCTCTTATTCTTATAATGATGCCTATGATATGTGTTATATGAACATAAGCCATTTATTGATATTATTATTGTTGCAAGTATAGAAGATTTCTGAAACTAGATATTGATCATCCAGGTCTAAATAATCCATAAACTAAACAAAAAAAAATCTTATCAGAATAATTGGCTGTGGGAGACATTTCATTTCTTCATTTCACATTTGTAGGCTCTAAGGTATGGATCTAAAATAGTCCATAGAAGAGTTCTTCAAGCACATTAGATTCTACATTGTGTATGCAAACTCAGTAGATTCTATACATACACTGAAAATCAATACAAGAAAACCAGCACCATCTCTAAATCTGCTCTACTGATGTTTTCAGGGGTTGAGAGGATTGGTTGATTCAAGTCACTGCAAATTTTTTTCTTTGATGTTTAAGTTAGTTATGGTAATTTACTACTCTGTCCTCTATTGTGTTTACAGTTTAGACTCTCTTCAGTATATAGGCAAGCTTTTATATTAGTCAATCTTTTTAGCTATAATTCCAAGATTAGTTTGTCCTGTTATCTTTTAAAAATATGTTAAATTGATGGATAAAGTGATTTTGATCTTCAGACATTATACAAATGTGAAATTATATAGAATTTTTGATGCATAAAATAGCAAGAATATTTGTATAAGTTATTACTGAACACAATTTAGAATTTATGACTCTGACTAGAATCTGTGAGACTGGACTTTGTACAGTGATGCCTTTTCAGATGCTTAAATTTGCACTAAATCATTCCACTATGGTAACTTTCCAAGATCATTTTTCATTTGCCAAGTAGTTATGCTTTGATTTAATTTCTAAATATGCAGTAGGAGGCATATTTCCTGGCTACATTATGGTTTCCAGTAACCTATGACTAGCCATATTTTCAGGCTGTGATGCTATTTTATTTCCAACTACTTTAGGCATGCCAAAATTTCATACTATGATTTAAATCTCAAATAGTTAAGGATATGCCAGATTGCGGAAATGTAAATTCCTTGCCAAACAGTGAATTTCTTGGGAGGCAAAAGCTCATGTGAGCAGATCGCTTTAAAGTTTACAGTCGTTCATGATAATTTATACACTTGCCTTTTTCCTCTTAGGAACTCCATATTATAATCATTCTGACAACTATTTTACAAATTTTAAAAATCACAATTTCAATAATAAGAAGGCACAGTTATGGAGGGCTATTATTAAGAATAAATTGAGTTTAAAATTAATTTATTATTTTCCTACCTCCTACTAAATTAGCCTCACTGTGT
>NW_008352267.1:8338877-8349021 GCF_000622305.1 Nannospalax galili
TCAGTTGGAAGCAATGTGACTTTATACATTCCACAATTTAAAATGTCACCCACTATTCTTTGTTCCTCTTCCATATTTATGATGTGGCACATTTTTTTTTCAGATCCTTCTGTCATATGAAATACAGACTCAAAGCTTGTGTTTCCATTCCCACTACAATCAAAAGTCAGATTTGTATAAATTCTGAGGAACCTCACAATGGCTTCTCAAACATCACATGACTATTGGTAGTCTAGAATATCTATATTTATAATCAATATATAGATAGCTCATGCTTACATTAGAAATTTTCAGGGAAAGCTACTACTTTATAAAATTTCATAAATACATAGTTTTGTAGTAATTACCCTACAGGGGAGGATAATGCTCCCCACAGAAGTTACAAATTATCAAGCAAAAGGCCCAAGGTCAAGAATATGAAACTTCCCTTCATGTTCTTTATTGGGTCCCCAAAGCAATACAGGCTTTGATTATTGCCCTTGATTGCTTGCAAGAAATTGAAAATAAAATCCTGGTGCTTAAGACAACACAACTTGGGTCATAGGAAATGGAGAAATCAAGCTGATACTGACCTGAAAGCCTCCTTCCTGATACCTAACTCACATAATGTTAGAAACTGAGACACCATCTGTTGGGGGAGAAAATTTATCAACTGTTTTACCCAGCTATGAATCTTTTGAACAACAACAATGACCAGCCTTGCAAGATATGCCCAGTGGTCCAATAATAGTACTAATATCTTGGGGATAACCAACAGCTGTCTGATTGGACAATTGGTCCACTAATAGGAGAGAACTCATGCCTGGTATTGTATAAATAGCCAGGGACCCCTGGCTAGAGAGGTCACAAACTCTAGAGAACCTACTGCCATTTGGTTAAGTATATTTCCTGAGCATAGTACATATTAAGGCCTATTGCGTAATGTTTGTAGGTTTTGTCTGTCTGTTTTGGTCTTTTTTGAGAAAGGGTCTCCATATAGCCACACCTGACCTGGAATTCACTATGTAGACCAGAGTGGTATCAATCTAACAAACATTTGTTCTGCCTCCAGAGTGCTGAGATTAAAGTAGTGTGTCACCATCCTGGATCATGCTATGTGTTTTGTTTTGTTTTCTTTTCTTTTTTTCTTTTCTTTTTTTTTTTGATTGTCCTTAGCCCACAATTAATCCTGTTTTAATAATGCTATTATATATTTCTGTCTCTACCAATAAATGCTTTTCAAATAAAAGCTACATTTTAGCACAAGTTTAGTATTTTGTCTTGTTCTCATATTATGGAGTAACTTCAAAATGTCATCATTAAAAACATGTCCCTCATGACTTCAAGAAAATCATAGAGAGGGTATTTTTGGCAATTAATGATCTCTTTTTGATATTTAAGTGAAATCAATAAGATTCTTTCTCAATTTGGATGGGTTGTCTGGAAAAATGCTGCTTTGAAGGAAATTAGAGAAATAAGTAGATAACTAGAAAAGAATGAATTGTCATATCTTGGACTATGTTTGCTTCCCTTAAATTGATTACCCAAGATGATATGAATCAAGAAAGGTTGTCATGATTTGTGTATGTGTCCCAGTTATTCGTGATTGTAGTTTAGTCCGTAGTGTCTTTAAATTGTAATTGGATCATGGCGTTCCACAGTCAGAAACGATTAATGTACTTTCCTGAGACCCTTGTTAGTGCACGCAAAAGTAGGGTGGTTTCAGAGAAGGAGCGTGTCCCGTGCTGGACTCTCTTGCTTCTTCTGTCACCATGTTCTTCCATGTGCATTTCCTTGGTGTTGCTTTCTGCTAGGTTGTGACACAGAGGAGCTTTCATATGACTGAAAGTCAAGATAAGCTTTTCCTTAAAATTACCAAATTTTTAGGCTATTTTTATAATAACATAAAAACTAAAAGTTCCATGAGCTAATGTATTAGATAACAGATAACTACTAACAGATAACTACTAATGGTAAGTATACAATATTCACAGTGGAACTACTGATGAAAAGAAATCTAAGCTCATTGTTGCAGAAAATTATGAAGAATGTGCATTAAAATATAGGTAGGTTGAGGGCTGGAGAGACGGCTCAGCTGTTAAGAGCCCTGACTGCTCTTGTAGAGGATCTGGGTTCAATTCCCAGTGCCCACATGGCAGCTACAAACCATCCTTAACTCCAGTTCCAGGGGAATCCAAAGCCCTCTTCTGACCTGGGCTCGATTCTCAGCACCCACATGAAGGCTATGAACTGTCCTTAACTCCAGTTCTCCAAAGCCCTCTTCTGACCTGGGTTGGAGTCCCAGCACCCATATGGTGGCTAAGAACCATTCTTAACTCCAGTTCTAGGAGAATCCGAAGCCCTCCTCTGACCTCCATGGCATTGCACGACACATAAAATAAAAATAATTAATAAAATACTTTTAAAAATAAGTAGGCTGATAGACAATTGACTGAGATCAACAATTGGAAATTTTTATAATCGCCGTTTGAAAGTATTCAAAGTCAAAACTTTTTGCTTTACACCTGTGATTCTCCACTAACTCACTTTATTTAATCATTCAATCAATAATTACTGTGTGTCACTTTTTGATAATTCCTAGGTTTTCCGACGAAAGCATTGAATACAACAGAGCCAGTGTTATCATGTTATTATTCTGTCAGCCAAGGAATACTATGTAAGCAAACATGCAAAAAAATCCCTGGTGTAAATAACAATGGGATTTTATTTAGGAATGGTGAAATCTTTAAAGCTCTCTAAATTCTTGACCTGGATAAAGAGAGAAACTCAAACATGATGTGTGCATGGAAAACTTTCTTGTCAGAAGAAATACAAGATAAAAGCTGATAAAATAATTCTCTTGAAAAACAATTATGCTTGATAAATAAACTTAAAAAAGATTGTTATCATGAAGTGGAGGGCTGTAACAATTAAATTGCACAACATATGGAAACCACTTAGGAAATCTCTGAGACAGTATAAACATTCAGTAAATAAGTGTACATTACTAATTTATCAACTACCACAGATGTTCCACTATGACTTGAAAGCTAAAGCAAATACAATGAAACGTAAACTTTCTTTGCATTTTTTCCATGTAGAGACTTTATGCTTATTACGAAAATCATGTTATATCTCAAAAAGAAAATGTTTTTGGAAGTAAATCCAAAGTCAGTTTATGAATCACAATCATGTATATGGTATGCAGCATTTTCTTCTTTGTTCAAAACTAACCCCCAAAGTTACCTATGGACAAATAAGTTGCTCTTCCTTTCCAAAATGAGAATTGCAACCATCTCCTCCTTTTTCTTTTACAAGTGCTTCCATTGGAAATAAATGACATTTCTACACTGACATTTTTTGCAATTAGCCTGTGAGGCATATAGAAATGTAATTCTTCAATAATTGTAGCATATAATATATGGTGGGTGTTGATTCAGATGCATGAGGAACTTTAGTAAGACAGACTCCGTGAAGTCCTTGAACTCTTATTTTAACTTACAAGATGATTAACTAATACAAAACCACTGTCTTTTAGTGACAAATACTACAAAGCAAAAATAGAAGACCTGTATAGTGCTTAAATTACATAAAATGTGATTTTAAATAAAAATATAATGTTAAATCTATGATAAGAAATAGTATAATATGGTAAAGATTAACTGAAATGAACATATGAAATAGAGGAACAAAATATCTGCTCATGCTTATGTTTGGTAAAATATCATTTTCAATCACATGGTCACTAAATAAAATGTGGAGAACTAAGAAAGATAAAGAAGGAAAATTTCTTTAGACTCATTATCAAGAAAAAGATGATGCATTTTAATGTTAATATAATTTGCACATCCTTCTCTGGGATTATAGGAATGTCTATAATCCCAGAAAAGTTTGGTAAGATCATGCGTTATGGTATTGGCTTCCTGATATTTCTCAAGAAGGAATAGCCAGAGAGTTATAAATATAAAATTAATTTGACTTTTGTAGTAAGAAAATTGAGTGCTTTAATCACAGAGAGAAAAATCTTTCTCTTAATCGATTTTGATTTTTGATAAATTGTAGTCAGATATAATTGTAGACCATACAGTGATATGGTGTATGGATACTTATGGAAAGATTGAATTAACATAAATGGTCTATTTATATAAATAAACATATTGTGTAAAACATTTATTTCTTAAGCCTAAATGAAACATTACACATTTTGACCAAAGTTTTCCTATTCCTCCCATTTCCTACCACAAATTTATAATCTGCCTGTATGAGTTGATTTCTCTTACTATCAAATGGGAATCATGAATGTTTGAATGTCAATAATATTTATTTATCATATATGGTTAGTACATTATACAGGAATGAGATTTGCTATAACATTTCTCATCTTGTCCTAATTGGAATATTATTTATGCCAGTTATTGAGCTATACTGAGTTCAGAAACCCTCAAAATGAATCTCAGTTGAGAATGTTCCTTCAAAATTTGCCAGTAATGATTTGATGGCCTCACTATGGAGCTTAGCTCATGATTTACAGAATCATTTAAAATGTTGCCCTCTGTGAGCCAAATATGGACTTGAATTGTGATTGAATTCAATTGCTTGGGATTATAAAATTTGTAGAAATAAAACTCAAGATTTGACTATATATGTGACAAGTCTTGCTTTGAGCTTCTCCAGCACCTCAAAAGTACAGTAACTTCTAGGAAATGGCTTATGTTAATCTATAACAAACCCCCATCAATCTTGGATTATCAAATTTGGCACGATATTAAATATTTTCAAAGGTCCCTTGCCATCGTTCCTTTTTCTAAAAAATATATTTCAAACTTTTATCATTCTCATCTGGCTCAATATCTAACTATCTGATTCTCACAAGACTCAACACTGATTTCATGTGGACCATAGAGTTTATCTTGCAAGGTGTGCCTGAACTTTCTGCTTCCATCCACTGTAATTCACCCACATTAACATCATGTTATTCTTGCTTCCTCCCAGTTTTTCTCATTCACTGTCATCGCCAATACCTGCATATGAGGAATTTCTACATTTTCCAGCTTTATCATTTATATATCCTACTGTAATCGCCTACCTCAAAATTTAAGACTGGCACAACTGTTATTTATTTTACTGATGATTTCTTAAAACCAGAAATCTAGGTTATTTTCAGATGGGTAGTTGTTCTTGTCTGGTTCTCATCATTTATGAATCTGCTGTTAGTTAAGAGGATAATAGTTGGGGAGGGAAGATTTGTTTTTCTTGGTCTCAGATGACTAGAGTAGATATAGTTTCTCTCATGTGTTAGTTACTCTGCATCTAGTTTATCTTCCCTTGTTTATATGGTGTCAGTGTCCAGAGGAAACAAGAAAGCAAGCCTAAAGCACAAGAAATGTTCAAGAACCTCCATTTGACTACATCACACTGACCAAAGCAAGGGGAGAACCACCTTTACTAAAGAGTCAGAAACAATCTGTCTTTAAGAGTAACAGCTACGAAGTGATATTTCACTTAAATATAGATATCAAGATATACAATACAGATTTAAACAGAGGGAATATGCCTAACTATCAGGTTCCAACTTTCGGGGGACAAGTAAGAAGACAACGAGATAAACAAAAACTCACAACAGGAATTTTATCACCACAAAAAGTAGACTTTGTCCTTGAATTTATTTATGTTCACAACAAAGGGAACATATTCTTTACCATGTGATGGGCATAAATTTCTTATTTAGCCATTGAGAATAAAAAATAAGAAATTATTTTCTTGGTTGCTTGTGGGCTTTGAGTATGATGTCAATGCTAAAATCATGACATTTTCTACAAATGCTCACTGGTTCCATTATAGTGCTTTTACAGTTATATATTTTTGGTGGCATTATCAGTTCAGTCTTCCACCTTAATGTATTTGTACCTGCATGAAATGTCACTATGTATAAGGTCAGATAGCATTTTCTTAGGGTGAGTAGTGTAAAGATAATAGACTTTAAGGAGAAAGGGCCTTGATATAAATAATACCTGATGAATTTTAGTTGCATGTGATTTGGAAAAATGCCCTGCTTTTTAACAAATTTTTTTTTCTTCTAAGTTGAATCTGAGTAATTATATCTTTATCTTTTGGCTATTCTGAGGATTTGATGAATTTGGGACATGCTAATCTTTCGGATATAGAGTTTTGATTCAGACTATTTGGTTCAATGAGGGATTTATATTAAGAAGCCATAATATAAATATATTAACTTTGAATGCTAATAACTAGAATTTTAACTATTCATCAATTTAAGTGGCATATTAAATAATTATTCAGCATTTCATAATTGTAGTAGATTTTTCTTGATAGTATTGTTTTATTAGAATTACTGCTTGTTCAGGACTAATAGGATGCTTTGGTGCATCCTAGCTCTGCCATAAGAAAAGGCTGGAGAAAGACAATATAACACAAGGAAACTGTGTAGCATGATATTGGGTTTAAAACAAAATTTGTATCAGCCTTAATTTCTACTACTGAGACTGCTTTATATAACTTTTCAGAGTCTCTCAGCAATATTTTTCCCAAAAATACCATCCCAGAAAACAGTCACACACTCAAACATTCCTTCTTTTGATTCAGGCTGTACTGTTTTTTCCCAATATGGATATAAAATACTACAGAAATATGGGAAATTTCATTTCAGAAAGTGAAAATATTTAATTTTTATGTTTAAAAACTAACAGTTAAGCACTTGTGAGAATGCATTCTTATCAACAATTTGAAAAATTTGAGATTTTCTGTGTGCCATCTTCATTAGACTTTCTATTTATTCTTCCCTCATTTCTTTTCCAGAAAAAAAATCTCAACTGTAGGTTTCCAATGGTGCCACTTCCTCCCATTGGTGTACCAGAATAACATTAGTGCTAACAAACTTAAAATTTCCACAAAGTTTTGTGGTGATTCTGAGTGTCTGGTCTGAAAGACTTTGCTACACTATTAAACACACACATTTCAATATTTTCACAAACACCCCACTCCTAAAGTTAAATCTGTGTGAATGAGAGTTTGGTATATTTAAAATTTCTTAGAGATGATTTTAGACAGTGAATGTGGAATTTCTGGTTTATATCATTGGACCATCTACCTTTCCTCTGTACACACACATAGCCAATATACAGCTGCAATAATGAACAGACTGTTTAGTACAGACTTTTTCTGCCTATTAATAGAATAGCACAGTTCATTTCTCATGAACTATTGGGTCTCTGTCACCCCATTAATCCCACTTGCCATGTCTGTGAATATCAGTACAATAGGAATAATGGTACAAAAAGCATAGTATTAAGGGTCATGGAATTTCCACCGTGGAAAGTTTTTGATGCATATTGAACACATCTCTGTCAGTATTCTCTGCCTGGTTTTCTTATGGCCAGAATTTCCATTATGAAATGGCATCAATGCATCAATAGTCTTAGCTCAGCATAATTCTAGGATAACTGATATATGATGATGGACTTAATATGTAGAATATGCTTAAGGGTGCTAATAAATAATATGATAATGCTCTTTCCATTAAATCTGAAATTATTAAAATCAATTCTATTCATCATATAGAAGAAAAGACATTTAAATTCCAAAATTTTAAATATGCCATTGAAATTCAAATTTCATTTTCTTGAACTACTTTGTCCGGGATCAGAACCACTGCACATTTAAGAATTTTCATCCCCAAATCTCAGCCTCACTTTCTTCATATCTTGAACTGCAGTTCTTTTGAATCACAGCTTTTTGTAAGATCTGACGATATTGCTCTGGCACATTCAACATACCAAATTATACCATGTGTGGTAGGTAAGGAGACCTAACATACAGGAAACTGTTAAGAAAATGGGCTAAGTCTGTGTATAGGGCTCTATGATGAGACTATGTATTTATCATTTTTATTTTGATAATTATTATAAATACATCAAATAACTTATTTGTATAATAGAAATTATGGTTATTCACATTTTGGGACTTTAACACAATGTATGAAATGAAATTATTAAAAAGTACATATAAGATCATCATAGGACACATTCTTAATCCAGGTTTGTGGATTTAGTTTAGTTTTAGTAATAAAAAGTTATTGCTTTTGAACATTCTTGAAAGAATAAAAATCAGTTTGTAAGAGCCAAATTAAAAAATAATCAATGTATTATAATGCAAAAACTGTTTTATAGTTATGCTTTTCTCAAGGTTAATTTAAATAGTCTATGCAATCTGTTTATTTCCTGGATAGGCATCATCTCATAATATTCATGATATTTACCAAAATATGCAATTGAAACATAATAATCACAATGAAATTTTCATTTTCCCCCTCCTTTAATATAATAAGTGTAGCTAAAATGTGAAAGAAACTGCATCCAAATTATTTGTACATGTTATCCCTATGTAATCAATACTATAAAAGAGAAAAGAGTTAACTTTAAAACTATTTTGTCCTATAGCAAATGTGAAACTTTCCTAGTTAGCTTTCACTGTCACAAACTTAGAAAAATCTTCCCAAATTATACTCTTTGCTATTTTGTTTTAAGAATTTGAAAATTCTGATAAATACATTGGCAGAAGACATCCTAGAAATAGTTAAATGAAATTTACTAAGCCAAAAGATGGTACATTAAAGAAAAAATAATTATATTATATTTCATATTTGTAATAGATGACACAGTACACATTTATTAATTTTGGAATGTATATTTCAAATAAAAAGCCTTTACTTCTGGAAATGTTACTCATGTATTTATTTTTAATATTTAATTTTATTATTTTTATTTCATATGTATGAGTATATTGTATGCATATATGTAAGAACACCAGTGTTGTGCAAAGATGGAGGGGGACATAAAAGATGTTGGATCCCCTGGAACTGGAGTTCTGGATGGTTGTTAGCTGTCATATGTGTTGACAACCTGATCCAGGTACTCTGAAAGAACAGCTACTACTCTTAACTGCTGAGCCATGTCTCCAGCCCCTGAAAATATGTTATTTTAAAAGGAATTTCTTCAAATTCAATAAAACATATTTTACAAACAAAATATTTAATTTCTGAAATTTTGGAAAATGATTTCTTAGGACTTCATGTGGAAATAAAATAACTTTCTGGTGTTCTTATATACATTAGGAAAATAAGTGTGCCCACTAATGCCACTTATAGAGGCAGGATTCACAGACATTCTTAATATTGATGCAGTGTGTATGCTCTAGGTCAATGCAATTTCTTCTGTGTGGGTGGGCCTTTGATTCTGAAAGTTCTGTGCTCCCTATATTAAATTGTGCTTTTGAATTAAGGTTATGGGAGACATTCCATAGTGACTTCATCATACTGTAAATGACTCTATCATGTCTAACTAGAGAAAGTCTTTTTTTTTTTTCTTGAAGAAACTGCCATGATTTTTAAATAATCACTTGGCAGGGAATGAAACCTGTCTTCTAATTATTGAGAGTATTTTCCAACTGCAACTCAACATGAAAACAGAGGTTCTGGTTAAGCAGGAGCAATGGACCACTGCCAACAATCCAAAGTCTGAGATATATCTGGATTTCAGATATGCCTTAGGTTTGGAGGTTGATAATTGCAGGCTTATTACACCTCAGGTGAGGACACTTTGGAATGACAAATTTCTATTTAGTGTTTTTCAAAATGTGTGATAATTTAGTGTAAAATTGCTGTTTATGAAAAAATATAAGCACATGTCTTTTTCACATGTAATATGGAAATAATAGGTACAGAATATATTATTACAGCATAATAAATATTTATCAAAGAAATTCTGGTCCTCATAAATACATTTTATTATGTATCCATAACTTTATTAAATCACTCACTTGTTCTCATTTTTTAATAAAAAGTTTACCTTTTGCACCTTTATTGTATCCCGAGTTTGCATACATCTTTAAAAATAACTACTGTGAGGCTGAAGAGATGGCTAAGCACTGAAGAACACTGACTGTTCTTGCAGAAAACCATGTTTGACTCCTAGCACCAACATGGCAGGTAACAACTGCCCCTAACTCCAGTTTCACAGAACCCAACAGCCTCTTCTGTCATCCAAGGGCATTGCAGGACATGGGTTCACTTACTTAGATGCAGGCAACACAAACATAAACATAAAAATAAATAAATAAATAAATAAATAAATAAATAAATAAATAAATA
>NW_008352267.1:8349085-8375914 GCF_000622305.1 Nannospalax galili
ACTACTGTAAGAACCAGATTTGAGGTAGAGGGTTCCAGGTCAATTCCCATGCCATTGCCCCAAGTTCTTTGTCCAAAGTGCATCCTGTCTTCAGCAGTAGGGTCTTATTTTCTGAATTCTTGGACAAAATCAAGAGCTCCAGCAATAGTATAACCTAGGCCTAGAGTCTAATAACCATAACTACTGACCCTGAAAACTACCTCTATTGGTGCAGTAGTGACACTATTATCTTGGGCATAATCTGCAGCTATCTAATTGAACTTAAAGCCTTCTCAATGGGAGTGAACTGATGGGTGCAACTGTAAACACAGACAAATACACATGACTGGAGAGGTCATAGATCCTAGAGAAAACCCTGTCTCTGTCATATTTCTTGAGAAATGAAATTTCTTACCATTTGCTAAATATGAATCCTTATGCTTACAGAAAAGCATACCATAAACCACTCATCAAAGAATCTTCTTTTTGAAACAGGTGGATGCTACTACAGAGTTCCATTACTGGTCAGACACATGAATGTATGTACAGTAGTCATTATTTTTCAAAAAAAATTGAGTTTCTGGACATTTCATATAAAGTTCTTGATCAAATTTAGAACCTCTTGCATCCACATACATACACACACACACACACACACACACACGCATTCACACACTTCTCCCACTCACCAGACCTCTCAGGCATTCCCCCAAACATTTACACTCAGATGTCATTCTGTGCAATTTTGTCCACTGGAGTTTAGTCAGCCTATCTAGAGATCATAAGTAAGGTTCATTCTCTCACACAGTTGTAATCAACTGAGTGATGCACAGTCCTTAGTGACTTCTACACCTAAGTAAGACTCATGCCTACATAATGCAAGACATAATGCAAGAGAGAAAATTAGTGAATCCCTCAAATCTCACCATAAAACTTCCTATACAACATAGTGCAATATAAGCAGAAGGCCGCAATTCACTAAGTTTTAGAGAATAAGAGAATACAGAGTGTGTGGATTGGACTCCTATATTATGCCTCACCCACCCACAGCTCATTAATCACTGTGGAATAGGGGGCAGGAAGATTGTAAGAGCCAGGTTTGGTGCATGAAATTAGGGAAATAGAGGCTTTCAGGTCACTGGAAGCTTATCCATGTGAACTTGCAGCAATGCTGGCATCAAGCACAAGACACATGTCAACTCCATCAGATAAGGACCCTGAATGGAGGGAGGAAAATGTGCAGTAGGCAGGCCCGAATCTGGGAACTACTGGAAATTGATTACAACTGTGTGAGAGAATGAACCTTACTTATGATCTCTAGATAGGCTGACTAAACTCCAGTGGACAAAATTGCACAGAATGACATCTGAGTGTAAATGTTTGGGGGAATGACTGAGAGGTCTGGTGAGTGGGAGAAGTGTGTGAATGCGTGTGTGTGTGTGTGTGTGTGTATGTATGTGGATGCAAGAGGTTCTAAATTTGATCAAGAACTTTATATGAAATGTCCAGAAACTCAATTTTTTTTGAAAAATAATGACTACTGTACATACATTCATGTGACTGAAAAACTTGTACTGTAGCCAAGCAGAGATTAAATAAATAAGCCCAGTCTTGAAGACAAATTCAAACAAACATTTCATTAACAGTGATCAAAATTCATATTTATTAAAATTATGTAATATTGAACATAAATATCTCAACAACATCATTGTTTTTGTATTAAAGTTGATTTCTAGCTACAAATTACAGGTAGTCTTAAACATTGCTTATGAAATTTGAAAATGCAAAGGGCAATTGAGGAATTTAACAGTCAAATAAAATGAACTGTAATTATATTTATTCAAATATTATTTTATTAACAATTATTCCTTTAGATACCAGTTTCATTTTGTACCAATTAAAATGCCATATTGGGGCTGGAGAGATGGCTCAGCAGTTAAGAACACTGACTGTTCTTGCAGAAGACCTGGATTCGAATCCCAGCACCCACATGGCAGCTAACAACTGTCCAAAACTCCAGTTCCAGGAGATCCGACAGCCTCTTCTGTCCTCTGTGGGCATTATACAACACAGGTGCACCTACCAACATGCAAGCATTACATTCATACACATAAAATAAAAACTATTAGTAAAATATTTTAAGAATGCCATATTAGGGAGCTGGAGGGATGGCTCAGTGGTTAAGAGCATTGGTAATTCTTGCAAAAAACCTAGGTTCAAATCCACGCACTCACTTGTTAGATAAAATACCATCTGTAACTCCAGCTCCAGGGGATCTGACTCCCTCCTCTGACCTCTGTGGGTGCTGCATGATGTGGAAGCACTTACATACATAGGGGAAATGCACTTATACACATAAAATAAAAATAATAGTTTTAAATGTCATATTAAAAAAACAAAGGTCACAACACACTGTGACAAATCACAATAGTTACATTAAAATTTAACACACATTTATGATGAAAATACTAAACAAAAAGAAAATATGAAGTAACTTCTTAGGTTAATAATGAATATTTACATTTAAAAAGTAAGATAATCACAATTTTAAGGTATACGATATTAATTTTTAGGGTAATGGGAAGAAGCCAAATATTTTGGCTCTCACCCTTCTGTAAGGATTCATTATTAAAATTAAAGTTAGTATTATCAGGAAACTACAAGTGAAATTACGCCAGCAATTTTGCAGTTTTTGGTGTTGAAAGTCACATAATACTGAATATATAAATACTAAGTTATTCACTACAAATTTCCTAGAGCTGAGGTAAGCTAAGCTGCAAGATGCAAGATCACCATGTACTTTTTTTAAAAAAAAATTTGTTTTAATTGAATTTTTGTGTATTTCATACAGAACATCTCAATCAATCTTAAGCTTTTAATCATATTTATACCTGTTCCCAGCAACACGCTCTCATAACTCCCCCTTTACACACACTGGAGCCCATATACTCTGTCATCCTTGTTAAGGCTCGCTGTGTCAAGTCAGCATCCCCAGACATTCCCTAGAACAAGTCCATCCACTGAGGTCTAGTCAGCCTATCTAGAGTCCCTTATTTTAGGAAAATCAGCTCTTCTTCACCTAGCAGTAATGAGTTCCCAATATTTCTTCAGCTAAGATTTGGGTCAGCTTTTCATTTCCCCAGTTCCATGCTGGGTTTTTGTCTGCCTGAGTTTGCATGGGACTTGTGTATGCTGAAACCATTGCCATAGAATCATATGTGCATGTCCCTGGGAGCTTGTAGGACTCTGTTTTGATATGATCATGCACCTCCTCCCTGGCTCTTACAATTTTTCTATCTCCTCTTCTGCGATGGTCCCCGAGTCTTGGGTGGGAGAAGTTTAATAAATAAGTCCTGTCCAAGAACCACTATTCAGCAGACTCTTGATCTCTACACTTAAGGCTCATGAAACATAGAACAGGGAAACAGGGATAAGAAAAGAACAGTAATGAATCTCTCAGTTATCATTAATGAAGCTCTCTCATGCATCAGAGGAACATGTAAATGTTCTTAATGTTTCTATACATTAATAAAAATCTCAAATATTATTGCCTAAAGATAAAATTCAATGATCCAGTTCTTGCCTATCATGCATGGAGTGATGGTTTAAAACTCTAAGTCTCAAAATAAAATAATAGTACAAACAAAAATTGTTCATGGTCAGCAGAAGACTTAGTCACAACACATATCTACTTACATACTCTTTCTTTTTAAGATTTTATTTATAACTTTTATGTGTATGAGTATATTGCCTGCATGTATGTAAGCATCCACACCATACAATGCCTGTAAAGGTCAAAATAGACAGAGGATCCCCTGGAACTGGAGTTACAGATGGTTGTTGGCTGCCATGTGGGTACTGGGATTCGAACTTGGGTCCTCTGTAAGAGCAGCCAGGGCTCTTAACCACTGAGCAGATAGCTCAACATTCTTATAGCATTAACTACATGTACACACCAAAAAGTGACCAGTATAGAGAAAATGATGAATATGATTGTCTTAATTTTTTTGGCTGCTATGATAATATATAATGATAAAATTCAGTCAAGAGAGAAAGGATTCAATTTAACTTACATTTCAAGGGTATAGCCCATCGTTACAGGGCAGTCAAGGCAGTAGGAGATTGAACCAGCTGGTCACATTGCATGCACAACCAGGGAGCAGAGCTTGATGAATGCTTATGCTCTACTTACTTTCTCTTTTCAAATAGTTTAGGATACCCACCTGGGAAGGGTGCTACCCATAATTGGTGTAGCTTTCCTTTTCATCAACTTAAGCAAGGGAATTCCCCCACTAACTCTTCTAGAGGTCTGTCTCAGATGAATCTAGATCACATCAAACTCACATTTGAGAACAACCACCTTAATGATAGTATATGAAAAGGTTATAATTTTTTGGAAATTATTTACTATTATGTGAAATTATACACAGATAATTATGCCAATATTGTCATTCTTATATCAACCACTAAAATACAGAAAAGTTTTTACTAAAAACCAGGAAAACAGGGGCTGTAGAGACAGCTCCGTTGTTAAGAGAAATGGCTGCTTTTGCAGGAAAAAATTCCCAGCACTCACATGTTGGCTAACAATCATCAGTAACTCCAGTTCCAGGGGATCCAATGCCCTCTCCTGGTCTCTTTTGTCATTGCAAACTCAAAGTGCAATTAGACAGAGTGGCAAAACAGTCATACACATAAAAAATAAATTAAAAATTAAAATTAAGAAATAAAATCAAGAAAGCAGATAAAATGGAACTCTGCAATAAGAAATACTTGATGCAAACAACATGACTGAAGAATATAAAAAATGATGAAAGATTAGAAGGAACCAATAGAAAAGAAAATACAAAAATTTAAACTTAAATATTGCTTATAAAAATAGATTTTGTAAACAAAATAAAAGATATCATTAACCATTATAAGAAAAGTCAGTTCTAACAAGAATGAAACACTTTCTTATTAAAAGAGACAGACTTTATAATAAGTAATAATGGATATCAGAAAGAGCTAGAATATTACAGGCATATTTACATTCTGATCCACATAATATTGCCTGAGATAGAGTAATACTATATAGTGCTGGTTGGAGAAATAGTATAAAGTGCCTCCTTAGCAAGCATGAGAAGTGAATACATCCCCCAAAAGCTTACAAAAAGTTGTATGTGTCAGAGTGTGCTCTTCATGCCAGCACTGGGGAGAAGACAGGTGGATACCTGGGGTATACCTGGGGTATGATATTTTGCCTATCATAATGAGTGAAAACCGGGCTCCAATGAGGGATCACGTCTCAAAAATCTAAGTGCACAGCTCCTGAGGAAAGCTACCAAAGTTGAACTTTGACCTCCACATGAATGTGCATATATGTGCATGTGCAATTTCATATAAACCAATGCACATATATTGCATATATAAACACATGTACAAAAATACTATACAGTGGTAAGACAATATGTTCTTTTAATGTATTTTTCAGTTTTAAATTGAATTTTTTTGTATTTCATAAAATATAGTTTGAATATTTTTAGATCCCTCCTTAATCTTCACCTCCTCCTTACTACCCCTGCCCAATTATCAACATATAGGTAGATAGATGGTAGATAGATTAATGATAGATAGATGACAGATTCTAGAAAGATGCCAGATAGATAGATGATAGATAGATAGATAGATAGATAGATAGATAGATAGATAGATAGATAGATAGATAGATAGATAGATAGATAATAGATGATAGAGAGGGCTATTGAGTTTAATATGTATCCTCAAATGTCCTTTGGTGTGGATCCATCCACTGGTAACCACTTCCCTACATCTATGCTAGGATTTTGCCTGACTTGGGCTTCTTCGATACTTGAGCATGCTGTCACCATTGCTGTGAGTTCATATGAGTAACTTCTCAACTGCCTGGAACACTAAAACCACTTTGAGATTTCATCTTACCCCACTAAGAATGGTAAGATACGAAAAACCAAAAAGGAGCAATATTGGTGAGGATGTAGGGAAAGGAGAAATCTTATCCACTGTTGGTGCTATCTCAAATTGATGCAATCATTATGGAAAGCAGTGTGGAGACTACTCAGAAACCTAGAAATTGACATAATCCATGACCCAGGTATAGTACTCTTGGACATAGAGTCAAAAAATTCCATATCCAGCTACAGAAATACTTGTTCATCCATGTTCATTGCTGCCCTATTCACAAAAGCCAAAAATTGAAAACAACCAAGATGTCAATCAACAAATTAATGAATAATGAAAATATGGTATATTTACATAATAGAATATTATTCAGCTGTCAAAAAAAATACTTCGAAGTTTGAGATTAATGGTCGGAAATGGAAACAATTTCCCTGAATGAGCTAAACCTGAACAAGAATTGAAAATATTACAAATTATCTCTCATAGCTGGATGCTGAGTCTGAAATCTTAATGCATCTTATTTTTTTTTAATTGTTTATCTATGTGCGGTTATGTGCTTTCATTTGTGTATGGTTGCCTATGTGGGCCAAGACATTGGATCACCTTGTTGCAGGAGTTATAGGTTGTTGGAAATCACCTGACATCAGTGCTGGGAATGGAACTTATGTCCTCTGGAAGAAAATCAATTGCTTTCATCTACTGAGCCATCTCTTCAAACCCTACAGAGCACATATTTAAAATACAATCAGGTTCAGAATTACTTGACTATGAATTCAAATTTAAAAGCGATAGAAGTATGTTCTATTTATCAAATTATGTTTTGATTGGTTGATATATGCAGTGAATGAACATTGACATAAACATTCATTAATAACTGTTAGCTCATCCAGTCCACTAATTTATAAAAGCCCTGTAATTCACAAATGAAGATGACCCAAGAAATTTAATATTTCTTTAACATATATCAACCAAATAATTCAACCTAATATAATCTGGAGAAAAAATTTACATGTTGTATCACCATATAAATAAATACACAAAAGGATTCGATTTAAAACTATCCCATTTGAACACAAATTAAGTCATAAACATGAAGAAATTTATCCTCCAAAATTAAGACCTTGTCAATGAAAAACACATGTGAGTTGCATAAAAAGTTCAGTTTCTAATTCAAAATCATTTCTAACATAAATAGACAGTGGAATACAAAAAAAATCAACAGAAAATGCAGGACAAATTTCAGGAGAAAAAATGGAAATAGAAACAAGTAAAAATTCACTCAGTATAATTAGAATTTTAAATTCAGTGATTATTTTTTAATTTTTTTGGGGGGGATTGGTTCTTATGCCAGTGTGTAGGGGGAAATTTCATGAGACCACATCTCTCAATGAGCAATGAGAAATCAGTGGCTGCTAGAGAGAGGATGAATGAAATTCTCCAGACACATGAAACACTGTATGGATTCAGTGGTTATTTTTCATTTGATTAAAATGCAATATATCTAAGTTAGTGAAAAACAAAACACACACACACACACACACACAGTTTGAGAGTGTAAGATTATGAAGTAAAGGACAAGGAATTGCTAACAAATCAGATCCATCAGCACCATTTATAGGAAAAGATTTGGAAAGACTTCATAAAATTAAGAGAGCATATAATGACATCTTCCCATACTTGCATACTTTGTAGAAATTCCTATGGTCCATAATAAATGAAATACACAAAACATTTAGGCAAAATCTACTTAAGGAATAATCCCTAGTCATTATCAGAAAATAAAAACTTTTAAATATATTTTTGGAGTTGTTCCATATTGAATAAGCATTTCTTATTTGATAAGAAAATGTCTATATATGTTTCTGTCTTAATTTGTGTTCAAATGGGATAGTTTTATTTCAACTTTTTTTATAAACATTAAGTGAGATGGAATGTCACTTACCTTTATTTTTAATCGTATTAGATTTAATTGATTGATAATCAAGGCAAAGCCAACTACATACTGCTTGGATATCTGTGAATTACTTGAGTTGATTTGAAGTATTTTTTTATACTTTTAGTGTTAGATACAAAGGTGGCAGGGGTCAGGATTGCCATGAGACAAAAAGAAAGAGGACTCTGGCAAAGCAAGAATTTAATT
Source organism: Nannospalax galili (assembly GCF_000622305.1). Taxonomy (NCBI): domain Eukaryota; kingdom Metazoa; phylum Chordata; class Mammalia; order Rodentia; family Spalacidae; genus Nannospalax; species Nannospalax galili. The sequence goes on from NW_008352267.1 coordinate 8,357,124, forward strand.
GGGTTAGGTGGGGCTGCTCATCAACTCAGGTGTGAGGAAGAGCCAGCAACCTAATGGCTGCAGAGGGAAGGACTTGGGAAACCTGTTAGTCAGCCTGTGGGGCATTGTAGGAGGAGGCTTGAGAGTATCTGGCAGGCCCCGCGACCTGGAGGCTTTTGTGCAGGGGCGCCACTCTTCTGCAGTTTATTTCCTCAAACTGCTAGCCTGATATCTGCCACCCAGGCCAGAGACTGACAACAAGGCAGCCTCACCAGTGATCATCAGACAACTCAGCTTGCGGGACCAATGGGGAGGAATAAGGGGTATAAAGGAAAGCCCTTTGTACACAATAGAGGAGCTTTCTTACTTATTGCACAGTGAGTCTCCTGGAATCTGTGTCATTGATTCCATGTCTACTTTCCTCATGCCCCCAATGGGTAGTCCCTGGGCAAAAGACAGAACCTACAAACAACCAGGAATATCTGGCACTCAACCTCGAACCCCCATGCTGTCATGGAAATTGTGCTCCCTTGGGTTTTTGTTTGCATGGTGCTTGCCACTTGCGTTTTCTGGGCCACGGTCTTTGCTCTCTGCTGTTGTGATTGCCTCAACAAGCCCTGAGCTCATCGGCTGCTAAGGAGCCATCCCGTTTCCTTCGTCGACCATCTCCTGGTCCCCTTCGGCTATTTTGCCAGTGAGTAGGCCCCTTCCCTGTTTCATAGTTTTGTCTGTCTGTTCGTCTGTTCGTCCTCTGTAGGGAGGCACATATTTTCATTTTCGGTCCACCTGGAGTTTCCACATAAGGGCTGATCACTGAGGAAACGGGACTGACCAGGAGTTTCCTGACAGGCACCTGTTCTCCGGAGACACCGTGTGGGCATATGGCCATGGCCTAACGAACCACTGAAGGCCCCACTAAGCACAGGACACGGTGATCTAAAAGCTCTGTGTTGTTTCTTCTCCTCCTCTCAATCATGGGTACCTTGCCCTCTTGCTTTAAAGAGCCTCAAATTACCGCCCTTAGGTCCCTGCTTGTTACACGTGGCCTTAAGGTAAGAAAGACAGAATTGGATCAATTCTGGACTGAGGCCTTGGTTATTGCCCCATGGATCTCTCCAAGAACATGTGGGATCCAGACATGTGCTTCAGGGTCCTTTTCCTTACTAGAAAATGAGAGGCTCAGAAAGGTAAGGGACCACCTGCGTTCTTTGTTGCCATCCTCCTTGGTATCTCGGGTTCCCTCAGGTCAGGGTCCACTGAAGACATCTTAAAGTCATTCAATGAACACTGTGATAGACAAAAGATGGCAGCCTTCTCCATTCAGGCACCACCCGATGTGCCATTAAATGATGGCTCTGATGAGGATGAGCCACTAAATCCTACACTCAAGCCCAACCATTCCACCCTTCCTTGCGAGCCTCCCCGTGACTCTACCCCCCCCCACCTATCTACCCTTGGGGGGAGCTCCCTTCTCCTCCACTGCTGTCTCAACCCACAGCCCCTCCGGAGTCCTTTCCTACTCCCTCTGTGCTGCCTCCACCTGTGCTTAATGCTTCAGTGCTGCTGTGCCTCAACCCTTCTCTTTCTACTTTTGCTTTCCCTGTCAATGTAGGTCCTAATGCAGCCAATCAGCCCTGGGTTCCTACTCCTCTTTCAGACCTTTCTCTGATTCATAAGGCTGCCAATGAGCCAGGGCTGTACTCCCCCTACTTTGAACAGGTCCTCTGCCAGTGGGCAATGCAGCTACAAACCCACTATGACTGGTACAATTTGCTCAAGGCTGTACTGGAGCCTTCTGTTTTTCTGAGCTGGTGCTCTGCCTATGACGATCAGGCTGAGACACAGGCCCAACTTAATATTCAAGATGGTCTCAATATCACCCTGGACATGCTTACTGGCTGTGGTCAATACATTGACCATGTCACCCAGTCCACCATTGGCCTGTATGACTATTATCAACAAGTCTCTGACCTGGCCTTCAGGGCTCTAAAGCTTGCACCCCCTGTGACCCCTCTGCATACTTCTGCAACCTCATTCAGTGGTCAAATGAGTCATTCACTGATTTCTTCACTAGGGTCAATGAAGCAGTCGAAAGGAGGGTCAAAGCGAGTCCCACCCGAGGTACGATAATCAAACAGCTTGCCTGCGAGGGGTTTAACGCCACCACTCACAATGCAATTGCCGCAGTGCATAGTGAGGGCATTCGCAAGTGGGTAAAGGCAACCAAAGATTTTAATCCAGAGAGCAGCCCCATTGATGCCCTCATGGCCTTGTTGGAGGCTATTCTGTCCAAAGAAAAATCTGACAACACTAGCACTGGCCCTGCAGATAGGTCCTGCTGGGAGTGCGGGCAAACCAGCCATTTGCGACAGGACTGCCCTAAGGCTTGTCCTTGCTCTAGGTGCCCTAAGTGCAACAAGGGCTACCACTGGGCCAGAAACTGCCACTCTAATCCACAAAAACAATCTTTAAACTCCAACAGGGGCAACCCTCAGCCCCGACAATAAGAGGGACACGCCAGTCGCCAGGCGTCTTCTGGATGCTTCCCATGTTTCCACACTCTCCTATGCTGATAATCTTTCTGGAAGGAACTGCCGTTAAAGGCTGGGTGGATACTGGAGCTGATGTTACCATTCTTACTAATAATGAGGTCCTCAGCTTTCCCCACTGGAAATTTAAACCTGGCCCACCTGTTACTGGTGTGTGTGTGTCCAACAGCACACTCGATCCATGGTGTATTCCATTCATTGGAAAGACTTAGATGGTAATCAATGCCGCTTACATCCCATTGTTGCAGACGTGCCCCATAACCTTTGGGGCCGTGACCTACTGGAGGACATGCATGTTGTCATTACAATGGATGACAGGGTCTTCTTTGAGGATGTCATTGCCCACGATTCCCTGGGCTTGTCAGGCTACTCTTTTCCTCCACCCAATCACCCCCAATCCTAACAGCCAGTACCCACTAGGGATCAGCTCCCCCTATGGTTCCTGAGCCCATCCCACTCACAAGGCTCTCTGATGATCCTGTCTGGGTGGACCAGTGGCCTATTACTGAAGCTAAGCCATCTGCTCTCAAAGCACTGGTGGACAAACAACTCCATCTTGATCATATAGAACCCTCCACCAGCAAACATAATACTCCCATTTTTGTCATATAGAAAAGAGTCAGGAAAGTCTAGACTGCTTCAGGACTTGTGAGTGGCCAATGCACAAATGGAAAAAATGGTCTTGCTAAAAAGCAGGCTTGCTCCATCCTGCTGCCATTCCCCCATCCTTTCATATTCTGATCCTGGACATTAAGTGTTGCTTCTTTCAGATTCTGTTGGCCGCACAAGATAGACCCCACTTTGCATTCACTCTATGGGAGCCCAATTTGCAGAGGCCAGCCGCTAGGTATCAGTGGAAAGTCTTGCCCCAGGGCATGAAAAATAGTCCTTCGCTATGCCAAATTTATGTCCACAAAGCCTTGACCAACATTCCCAAGGACATTTTTGTCGTCCCCTACATGGATGACAATCTCTGGAACACCCCTCCCCTTCTGTCTTAGAGAATACTCCCCCCTGCTTGATTGCTGATCTGTGTGCCCTAAATCTCTGCATTGCACCTGATAAGCTACAGCATGTGCAACCCTTTGCTTTCTTAGGCTATAGTGTTACCTAGAGGATTAGACCCCTCTTGGCCACTCTCATTCTGTGGGATACATACATACTCTCTGGCCTGCAGGAACTCTCTGGCACTGTCAATTGACTTAAACAATTCTTGCGCATTCCTGATGAGGAGATGCATACCCTATTCTCACTCCTGGAGGGGCATTTGCCCCTGTCCACTAGGGTAATTATGACAGGCAGGCTAAAGCCCTCATTAATAAGATTAGCCACCTTTTATTCTCAGCCTTGCTTCACAGCTTTGACCCCTCCAGGCCGCTCTTGGCCTTGAGTCTATGGACAAAAGGAGACATGCTAGGTGCCCTCTGGTGAGAGGGTCTATTACTCTGAATACACTTGGCCACCTCTGACCTCCATAGATTAAATCCCAAATTTGATGTCACCTTAAATTTGGCCCTTAAGGTACGGCATACAGTGAGACAAGTCTTTGGAAAAGAGCCTGACAATATCATCCTGCCCTTTTCCCTAAAACACTCTCAGCCCCTTTGGTCAGACTCACTGGCCTTTCAACAGATAATGGCTGGTTTTACAGGGGAACTAGACAATCACCTTCCTCAAGATAGGCATCTCCGCAGCCTTGTCCTCCTTGGAGATTTCAGTGTTACCTTATGCTCGTCCATGTAAAAACCCCCTTCCCTCCACCATCATAGCCTTTACTGATGCTAACAAACAGCACTTTGGTGTTGTACTCCAGCAAGCTGGGAGGGATGATACCCATTTCATTCAGCCCAATCCTAGATCTGTTCAGCTGGGAGAGCTCCTAGCTCTGTTAAAAGTCCTTGATTTATGCCAGGAGGAACCTGTAAATATCTTGTCTGACAATCAATATGCAGTTCAGGCAGTTAAATGCCTACCCTTTCCATGACTCAAGGAACATAATGACCCCATATATCTAACCATAAAATCTGTTCAAGACCTCTTGGAAAATAGGCAACACCCCTGGTATATCTCCCATATCAGATCTCATTCCAATCTCCCTGGTATTATGGCCAAAGGCAATGACAAGGTTGAGACACTGATAATGTCGGTCGAGCTCCCCCTTCTGGAACAGGCTTGGTTACTACATCAACAGTTTCACCTTTCCCCTCAAAATTTGCATCGTCTCCTCCCCAAGCTGCCCATCTCCCAATGCAAACTCCTGAGTAGGGCCTGCACCTCTTGCGCACCCCTTGCCCCTTTGGGACCCCTCAATCGTCATCGAGCAAACTCATGTGGTCTCCTACCCAATGCCCTTTGGCAAATGGATGTTACTCATTTTTCCTCTTTTGGCAACCTTAAGTACATCCACGTCCTAGTGGACACTTGCTCTTCCTTTGTTTTTGCTAATGCCCAGACAGGTGAAAGAGCTATGCACGCCATCAAGGCCGTCAAAGCGGACCTGGTGATCATGGTTGCCCCTTGGGCCCTGAAGATTGACAAAGGACCTGCCTATGCCTCCCAACAATCCCAATCCTTTTTTGCCATTTGGAAAATCAGGCATACCTTTGGGATCCCTTACAATCCTCAGGGACAGGCTATTGTGCAAACAGGACTCTCAAAGAGGACTCTCAAAGACACACTTCAAAAACTTGCTACCCCAGAATCAAAGCAAGACCCTCACCTAGCCCTAATAGAAACTGTTCCATATCAATTTCCTCTCCTTAGATGACAAGGGCTTGAGCCATGAGTACAAACATTGGGCTGTTATGTCTCAGCCCACACCCCTACCACTTGTAAGATGGAAGGACCCCATCATTTGTCAATGGCAGCCACCAGCCCCCCTGTTGATGTGTGGGTGAGGTTATGCTTGTATCTTCCCACAGGGTGAGACTAAACCAATATTGGTACCAGTGAGGGACTTGCACCCGGCAATGAATCAACAGAAATTCAAGGACTTGCAGTCTTGATGGTCACCATGGTGGTATGTAATACTATGCCACGGTCTCTTGTGGCAGATCTCTGGGCATTGGTCCCTGTGCCACATTTAATCATGCCCGTGGCTGTGCAATTTCTGGCCCTTCCCATTCTTTATGCCACAAATTATACACTTGACCTCCCTATTATGGACCCTGTCAATGGCTCCTGGCTCTTAAATGGGTCACTCTGCGTCAAGCCGAGAGACTTCAAGTCAAATCCAGTCAATGTCTCCTTGTGATTTGGCTTGTTTAACCTATTCTGTCCATGATTATGTCAGCAACCAGACCTCGGGCACGAAGGTTGGCCTACAAGTACTCTCCCCTGTTATGAATTCCAACAGTGAGGCTGCTGTCCTCACAGCTCTCGGAGCTGTAGGTGGGACATGTCCTCTGCAGACACCTGCCCAGTCCCTCTGCCAAAAAATCTATCTCCTTCCATTATCCTATTGTCCATGTATGAGCTCCATATCCACTCATGTTAACCTTCCTCTTCAATGGCAACACTGTCACCCACAGCCCCCCATGGCCTCTCCACCCTTTTGTAACTTCAAGGGTGCACCGTCTGGGTGAATGCTGGGCTCCTGGAGGCCATTCACCTATTACCACCCATGTGGGAGCAGAGTCAGCCTTTCAGTGTGTGACCCCCTGCTCAGCAACTGGGACCTTTGCGGCCCCTATGCTTGCCTGGACTTACGCCCTTTGCTCTTTGCCAGGGGGGACTCCTATTTTAATGGCTCATATTCTAGTAACACAACCTGCCAATCCAAGCCCACTATGACTTGCAGGCACTCTCGCACTTTGTCTCCTGCCCCTATTTGTGTTAGGCCCCCATATGTTATTCTACTGGCCAATGTCTCTACTAATCCAGGGGACTACCTTAATTGCACTGCCCCCAATACCACCTGTGTTCTGGCAGCATGCTGGCAATATCGAGCTCATGTCCTTCTCTTCATGCATGAAATAGCTGCCGTTTGGGTGCCTGTTAGTAATGCGACCCATTTTCAAGCTGTCACAATTATAGAGAAAACAGAACTTGGTACTGTTACTTGTGCAAAACGTGACTTTTGCATTACTGCTGCAATTATTGCCACCATTGTTACAGCTCTAGGTGCCTCTGCTATTGCTGCCATGGCCAGAGCACCACTACAGTGGAAACAATCAGGTGGTGGGAAACACCTCCACGGCACTTCATATTCAATCGGAACTCAACCAACACCTATATCAAGCCATACACGTCCTCCAGAGCACTGCTACGGTGGAAACAACAAATAAGGTGGTGGGAAACACCGCCACAGCACTTCATACTCAATTGGAACTCAACCAACACCTGTATCAAGCCATACATGTCCTCCAACAACAGATAGGTTTAGTCGTTGAGGAAGTTGCCCTGGTACAAAAAATGACCTTATTGGCCTGCGATCCCAGGTTCAATACACTGTGCCTAACCCCATACCAGGTACATAATAGCACAGAGACCAGAATCCAACTGGCCAACTATCTCCAGGGCCCTTGGTCTTGGGCCTTTCTTAATTACTCATCCACTTTAACAGAACAAATTAAACAATTAAACTCACTAGAGCTTCAGTCCTCCCATTATAAAGAGGTCTGATCACAAAAATCGGGGAAAATCTTAAAAGACTCTTTGATCCTTTATGGTTACTAACCTAATAGTAGGAGGTGTCGTCCTCCTTGTCTTATTCATCCTCAGGTGCCTCCTGACACACATTCATCACCAGTGCACCATTAACGAAACCCTTCAGGTTCTCATGGCTTTACAGTGCCCCAATTGCAGCCCTGCACAGGCGGTCTTTCAAGCCTGGCTCACTGAGATACAGGAGGCCTCATCCTAGACTAGCCCTCTACCCTGGCAGATCCCCCAAGAAAATACCTCTTTGAGGGCTGATGATCAATGACAGGTAAGATTCTGCTGGGATAAGACAACCTAAGACAGGACATGCATGGGCTAGATGCATGCTCCCATGATGGGTAAGGCTCACGCCCAGAGTAAGAACAACCTAAGACAGACACAGCCCATAATACTGAGGCCAACTCGAGGTGGAGGTAAAGATATCAGGTAGCACCCTGACTCCTGCTGGACTGCCTTTTATTAAAAACAAAAGGGTGGAAATGTAGGAGTTGGCTCGAAAGTATCAGCCAGGCTCTGGACCTGGAGGCTTTTGCGAAGGCGTACCACTCTTCCAAAGTTTACTTCCTCAAACTGCTAACCTGATATCTGCCACCCAGGCCAGAGACTGATGAGGCGGTGGCCGCAACAGTGCTCGACAGACAACTTGGCTTGCAGACCAATGGGGGAGGAATAAGGGTTATAAAGGAAAGCCCTCTGTACACAATAAATGAGCTTGCTTGCTTTCTGCACAGTGAGTCTCCCAGACTCTGTGTCATTGATTCCATGTCTACTTCCCTCCTGCCCCCAACAGGTGGTCCCTGGGCAAAAGGCAGCTCCTGCAGACAACCAGCAACAGGGCATGCTCTGGTGATCATAATACATTGGTCATTAACTTCCTGGGGGCTGCTTTTATTAACTTGCAGGTGGCTGGGAGTCAGTTGACTCAGTTCCTCTTAGGAGCCTCATGGTTTCTCCTTCTGAGGTCACCTGGATCTGAACCCTGATCTGAACCCTATCATTGAGTCCTTAATTGATCAACAGAAACATTTTCAAAAACTAAGATGGCATCCAATAACAAGCTTGTTAGGTAGTATGTATTGTTGGGGGAAAAAATTACATGGGGTGTAACTATATAGCTCTTGCTGGCCTAGAACTCTCAGTATAGAGTTTCACATGGAAGTTTGTTCCACACTACACATATAGCTGTTGGTTGAAAATTTGAAACATTTAAGCTGTTACAAAAGTAAAATGGAATTTATGGCACCATATACTATGATATGAAGTAATATTTGACTATATGTGTAGCAAAGAATAAATATAAAAATTAAAACGGCAGGGTAGAGGAGGTGTGTTACACTTTTTGCCACTGTGACACAAAATACCTCACATAACAATGTAGGGGAGAAATTATTAATTAGGCCCATGAATTTAGTCCATAGTCTCTAACTCCAAGGGAGGAAGAACATCAGTGTGTGGGTATGTGGAGGAAGAGGCTCTTCACTTCATGGTACCTAGAAACAGAGAAAGAAGGCAAACTACAGTTACCTATGTGTTCCAAACAGGACCCACCGCCTAAGGGTCTACCTCCAAATTAGTATGTTGTCTGGGACTCAAGAATTAAACCCATGAACTTAGGGGACACTTTATCTTTATACCAAGAAAAGAGAGTATACGTATTATTAATTTACATTAAAGTGATAGCTAAAGGGGATGAACAGTGAGTAGGAATAAGATGAAAATGAAGGACTGTCTTTTGCTGTGTGTTGTTTATGCTTCATTAATGTTTAAGATGTGCTATGACTGAAAATTTTTGTCTTCTAATTATTTTACTCAGTGAAGAAAAAGAACCAAGAACAACAGAGACAAGGCAGAATCAATATTGGTTGAGATTACACTTTGCTCTGAATTCATGCATTTACTCCTTATATTGTAGAAATCCTAGATCTATTTGCTTATGAGATTCTGTCCTTTCTTAGAGCTGCTTAGTCGAGTATAGACAGGACATGTACTTTCTGTTTGAATGATAAATCCTAGTTCCTTGAGTCTTTGTACTGATAGGCTCTGTTTTGAGGGATGCTCTTCCAAAAGCTCATGGAACAAACAGACCAGACCCATTAATTCTACATCTAGGACAAGATTTACCCCTGTCTCCACTCTTGTCATGAGGCTTTTCCCCTGGCAGACAAGGGAAGGTGGATGAACAGCCTCAGAATGACTCCAGCTTCTCATATCTTCCTATCTTTCCTCTATGTGAATCAATGAGAATAAAATTTAAGACATACTTCAATGTGTATCTTGCCACAAAATTTTTTCTTTTTATTCTAAACATACATATCAGCCTCTACTATGGATTGTCACTACTTAACGAGGACAATTAGACCAAGCATTCATGACAGCAATGCATGAAGCAGAAAACTCTCCTTCCAGATAGGGCATATGTTTGAGACACAAGAGAAAAACAAACTCCCTGCATCTTAAAAGTAGTGAGAAACATCATACGTAAATATTTGTTAATTGCATCCTGTGAAAGTTGATTGATGTCTTCAACAAAATTGACTTAACTTTTTTTTGAGTTAGTTAAAATTTATTTGACTTTAATTGACTTTTCTCTTTAAGTTTCCTTTTTGTTATTCAAACTATTAATTGCCTGTCTCTTCTTTTTAGTTGTGTCCAAATTTCCCTCTCTGTTAAATATTTTGTTTTGTTTTGTTTTTTTAATTGGTTTCTTAAATTTCATCAGCTCTCAGGGAAGCTTCTTTTAGTTACATGTTGATTCACATAGTGGCAGAGGAGGTATTGTGTGAAATTAAAGTCAGGTTTAAAAATCTAAATTATTTCTCATCATTTAAAAATTTTGTTTTCTTTGTTAGGAACATTTCTTTGTGTACATATTGAATTGTTTCATCATTTCTCTTGTCCACTTTTAATGATATTGATGAAGCCTATTGTTTTTAATTTCACTTGAAATGATATATCAGATTCATGCCACTCTCCATTTTGTATTTTTGTAACCAGAACAATTTGAAAAGTATGGTAGATCAGTGGGGGAACATAAATCTTTGCAGAATAGACCGGAAAGTCAAGGAATCGATCATAATTTTGTGTAAATTGGTTGCTTCAGCTGACTGCTTGTAGCAAGGAAATAATGATCTCGAGATTATTCAATCTAGACAGAGCAAGCACCAATGCAAAGGAAGTTTATTGTCAATTAGGAAATAAACAAACAACAACTATAGGAGGAGGCTCGAGAGTTTCGGCCAGGCCTCAGACCTGGAGGCTTTTGTGCAGGCACACCACTCTTCCGCAGTTTACTTCCACTGATGGTTAACCTGGTAACTGCCACCCAGACCGGAGGCTGGTGACGCAGCCATCGCACCAATGTTCATTAGACAACTCAGCTTATGGGACCAATGGGGGAGCAGTAAGGGGTATAAAGGAAAGCCATGTGTATGCAATAAACGAGCTTGCTTGCTAACTGCTGAGTGAGTCTCCCGAAATCTGTGCATTGATTTTGCACCTACTCTCCCCCTGCCCCCAATGGAGAGTCCTCAAGTAGCTAGCCCACTAAGGCAGGCAACAAAAACAAACAACAACAAAATCAGTTATGTGTGAAGACCAGGAGTGTATATAGGTGAGCAGTTCCCATTTTTATCATGATGATATTTATTTGGTTCATTTACAGGGATAGTTTAGTTGCTTATCCATTTGTCCTATTAAGCTTGAGCTCAATAAGTGTAGAGACTATATGTCTTAATTTTGTTTACTTCTTTTCTTTTTTTTGGTCTTTTTGAGACAGGCTCTCCTGTAGCCATGCCTGATCTGGATTGTCTATAGAGACCAGGCTAGCCACCAACTCACAGAGATCCTCCTGATTTTGCCTCCTGAGTGCTGAGACTATAGGTGTGTACCACCATGTCTGTCTCTTGTTTGTTTACTTTTTAACCATCAACAGATGTATATTACCTAGCAGAGTGAAGACCTGCAATCGGCTTTTTAAAATCAAGAGATAATAATGATAGTCTGATCACTGTCAGATGTATGTCAATTAAAATGTCATTCATAGGTGATTCGAATAAAATTGGAAGTGCTGATTTACATAAATTGTACTGAAGAGAAAAATCCATCTCTTCAGGCCATACCTTGTGTTCTAGTTTGCTTCTCTATTATAGTGACAAAACATTCTGACCAAAACCAACTTGGGGAGGAAAGGGTTTATTCCAATTTCAATCTTATAGGGAAGACAGGACAGGAACCTTGAGGCAGGAACTGAAGCAGAGAACACAAAGGAACAGTGCTTACTGACTGGCTCCTCTGATCTGGGCTCAGCTTGCTTTCTTATTCAACCTAGATCACCTGTCCAGTGGTGGCACCACCTACAGTGGCACCCACATCACTCAACAATCAAGAAAATGCCTCACAGACCTGTCCAATGCACAATCTGATAGAGGAATTTCCTCAATTGAGTATCTCTTCCCAGGTGTCTGATGTTGACAACTAAAGCTATTTGGCACACCTTGTTGGGTGGCTTCCAGGTTGCACAAATTTTACAGGGCAGAGCCAGTGACAAGAAAGAATATGGTGCCTCCCCTAGTCATCCACACAAATGGAGATCACCTGGGGACATTTTGTCATCCTGGAGATTAGTGTTAGGCGACTCTTCAACACAGTTCTTGGCATATCCAATGAAAATGTATGTGACAGATGTTTCTGAAAGAGGAAAGAAAAAAATAAACATAAGTCATACTGGATCATTAAAAAAATATTTGATATATTTTAAAGTATGTGTTTTGGCTTGGGAATGTAGAATACACATTACTGTTGGACACAGTAGGGTGTTATAAGTATTATTTTAGAAACAAGTGCTCATAATTCCGGAGGGGCTGAGTTACTTCTATTGAACACTTCAGGTGCCAAAGCAAAGCTTTAGATTTTTCCTCCCTTTACCTGGAGTGGTTTGAAACTCAGGAGAAGGGAACAATATGTCCCCCAATCTATTTGAATAACAAAGTGAATACAGATAGAAAGCACTTCCTTTCTAATCCCAACATGAAGAATTCACAATGGCTTTGTGCCTGGCTTTTGTTAAAGAAACACTATCCCAGTAGTATCAATTTGAAGAGCTCTACACCAGAATACAGCTCTTGTTCTGTCAGTGTCAGGGAAGACTCACAAACAGTCATAGGAATCAAATGATTTGCTTCTGCAAATCTGATCCTGCTTCGGGCAAGATAACCAGGAGAATGCTGATACTTGTGATGAAAGTCCAGGGAACAAAGGCTTCTACCAGTGTGATTTATGGTGGCTGAGACTGTTATGGTGCCTGTCCTCATTCAGTCATGTAACTGAGATTGGAGAGCCTCAGGTTTTTTACCTAAAGTTTTGTAGGAAAAATTGTGAAAAAAAAAGAATTTGAAAAAGTATGTGTAGAGGTATCATTCTCTAGAGTGCATTTTAGTAGAGGGAGGAATAGAGACTTCTTACAGAAATATAAGAATCTTACCACATGAAACAAAACAAGCATTCTGGCCTAGAGCTCAGCAGTTCTCACCCTTGTTTTGGAGCCAGCCTGCCTACAGTAAGACAATTTCTGCAGCCTTTCCTCCCACATGACAGCATTTTTGACCCTAGATGCCAGGTCCAGTAGGTGCAATTATGAAGTCAGGGAATGCAGGAAGAGAGAAAGGAACTTTCTAACTCTATGTCTTCTTATTAAGAAGCCTGCTGTTTGCTCTTGCTACATTCTCCAACAAGGTCCTGCTGGTACTTATTTTTCAGAAATGCAGATGATACCTTTGATCTCCATCTGATTTTCAGTGTCTTTCTCCCATGTTTGAGGTTTGAGATTTAGAGTTTTTCCAATGTTTTTCAAATCTTACTATAAGAGCACTAGAAATATGAAATTTATCAGGGCACCTTAACTTGTAGTTTGTATTAGACTTCTTGACATGATGCAGTGTCAGTTATTAAGAACATCTGGCTGTGTTTAATAGCAAGCTTAATATGTGACTGTGAGTCACAAGCTTAAGAGATCTATGACAAAATGCATAAAATGTGATTATTGAAAAGGGTTTGGGATTGTCGAGATGGCTCAGTGGGCAAAGGGACCTGTCAACAAGTCTGGCAATGAAAGTTAATACCCGTGACCCCCATGATTAAAGGAAAGAACCAATTCTTCTAATTTGTCCTTTAACTTTCACTTGAGTTCCTTGCACAGTAATGTGTACCTGCAAAATCCCCACATATAAGTAGACAAATAAATAAATGTAATAAATGGTGACTTTAGGGCTCATGAGACAGCTTTGTGGATAAAGAGCTTACTTACTTCACCAACACAATAACCTGAGCTCCATCACTAGAACCTACATAAAAATGACTGATGTGGTGGCATGCACTTGTAATCACTGTCCTGGAGAGTCAGATCCCTGAGGTTTGCTGGTCAGCTGCCCTAGACCACTTGGCAAGTTCCAGGCCAGTTACAGACATTATCTCAACAAAAGGTACATGGAGCCAGAAACAACACTAAAGAATGTTCTCTGACCACTACATGCATGTTCCACATACCTGCACATTCACATGCACCAGCTCACATATTAAAAACAAACACACAGACACAGGTACACACATGGAAATGCCATTGACACTTCAGAGAAAAATCACTAAAAGTATTATATTATGCACTTTTCTAAGCCATATTTCTATTTTGAAAACATTATTAAAATAGTATCTTGTACCCGTGAGCCTCAAGCAGACCATAACCCAACATAGAACTGTGGAAATGGGCAGCAGGCCCCAATCTTAGCTGAAGAACTATTGGGCAATTGACTACTGTTGGGTGAGGAAAAGCTGGTCTTCTCTAAGGGAGTGACTCTAGAGGCTGACTAGACCCCAGTAGATGGAATTGCACTTAGGGACTGTGGGGACCTAAAGGCCCCACCTTGCCAATGTGGTACTGAGAGGAAGTTACTGGGGCACGGTCTGACTTGTTTTGAAGATCATCGGATTGGATGCCTCCATAAGCTTTCATGGGCTCCTGCCTGCATACATGCATTGACCTGTAAGCTGACTGGAGAACTATGAGGGGTGGGGGAATTATAAGCACCCTGCCCTGCTGCAATAAATGAGTTCCTGCTTGACTAGACTCCCCATTGAGTCTGATTGTTCCCAGGGCTGGGGGCAGCAGGAGCTGGCAAACCACGTGCTTAATCATCCCCAGTCATCCTTGGGCGGGGGTCACAGGCTCGAACCCCCCGCAGCTGGTGACCAGTATGGCGCTCAAAGGTAGGTGAAAGGAAAAGGATTCGGGCCAATAGAGAGTCTGGGGTAAGTGAGAACTGAAAAGATGGGTAATGCAGTTAATAGGCCTGGGGACCCAGCTCTTGAGACTCTGAGAGATATGCTTAAAAGTAGGGGGTTGGATCTGTCAGATCCAGCAGCTCAAAAGGTTTGGGCAGAGGCTGTCCATTTGGCTCCCTGGTTACTTGGGGCTAATGTTTTTACTGGGGATACATGGGAACGTGTGGAACGCCTAGTTGAATTGGGGATTGATCTGCCGCTGGGGTTCTACCCTACTATCTCGGCCTTAAAGGCATGATTTTGGCCCGAGAGCCCTAAGCCCTCCGTGCAAATTTTTGATGAGCGTTCAGAAATCCCAGCATGGGAATCATGGGAAGAGTTTGAGGAAGAACACAGAAATGCAACAGAAGTGAAACCAAAAGCAGCCAAAGTAACAAGCGACACCCCAGGCATGCCCTGGACAACTTCAGAGCCTCCCAAGACCCATGAAAACTGTCCCCATTCTCAGGCAGATGGAGCTAAAGGGGATGTGTGTCCCCTCGTGGCGGCAGGGTTATCCACCACCCTCATAGGGCAAGATATTTTGGGGGATGCACAGGCCTGCATAACCACTGATAACTAGGCCCTTTATGATGACCTTTTGGACCTTGAAAGTCCGATAGGCTTCCTGAGTCAACGGCTCAGGGGCTGTCTCACCTTACCAATTACCAGGGAGACCCCCAAAAAAGAGCATCAGGCTCAACCCCAATTCTAGGGGCCACTGCCCCTCAGGTTCCAGCTATCCAGTGGTCCCTGGGTCACTGGTATGGCTGGAGTAGTGGCCATTGCCTGAGACAAAGATACAGGCTTTAAAAGAAATTGTGCAGGAACAATTATGGTTGGGCCACAACTGGCCTTCTATAAATCCATGAAAAACACCTGCTTTGGTTATTAAGAAATCCTCTGACAAATGGAGAATGTTGCAAGACTTGCGTAAAGTCAATGCTAGGATGACCCTAGTGGGTACACATTTAAGGGCACTGCCTTGGATCCCTGCTAGTTCCTCAGATTTATTTCTTATATTTATAGACATTAAACACTTTTTCTATCCCTTTACAACCCCGATTGTGAAAAATTTGCTTTGTCTGTGCCTTCCACTAAATTTAAAATGTCCGATGAGAGGTATGAATGGACTGTTTTACCCCAAGGTATGGCCAATAGCCCAGCATTCTGCCAAAGCTATTTGAAGACCCTTTTGGGGCCTGATCACTTGTTGCCACATGCCACTGTGTACGTTTATATGGATGATATAATCTAGGGAGCTCCAAGCCCTCAACAATTAGAAGAGTTATATAAGGTTGCTCATAAATGTCTACAGACAGGCAGATTCCATGTATCCACTGATAAAATACACACTATTTCTCCCTTTAAAATACTGGGAACTGACTCCTATCCTTAGGCCTCTTGGGGTAAGTCTATAGCGAAGCCCTCTGCACCTTGACTCCCCAATGCACATTCACGCTTCCATCTCCCCCACTGTTCGCTACTCCCAGTTTGCGACCTGCGCCATTCCTAGTCTTGGGGCCCCAGACACCTGGGGAACCAATACTGCTTCCTGATCCTTCTCACCCAGACCAACTGAGTGCCTTTCTTGGGCCCCAGGAGCAACACTTCTGGACCTGGCCCCGCCCTCACCTCCCTCTACTTCCCTGGTCCTGCAACACCTGCCAGCCTCTTGCTGGGGCTGACAGCCACTTTCTGGGACTCCAAGGCTTACCTTTCCCTGATCCGTTGCATCCAGTAAAACCCAGCTACTCAATCCACTCCCTGGGAAATCTTAGGGCTTCTTCCCACCCCATCTACCTTTGCATCCCTGCGTGGTGCGGCCACAGCCAGGGTCTCAGGTCAGTCCAACACCCAAGTTCCTGAGGCCAAAATCATTCTTAGAAGATTCCAGACCTAAGGAGAAAGCCTGAAAACTTCTGACCCACATTGGAATTGGGCCACCGCGGAACTCCTGAAGACAAAATCAATCCGGCCACGACAACACAAAATCAAAAGAGAGAACCAGAAGCTTAGACGAACCAGCTCTTCATACCCCAAAAGTAAACCACAAGGACACATAAATTTCAAAAAAAGAAACAGAACTAAACTTGAGGCCCGAGTATCACACAAGAGTCAGAAACTACAAAAGAAATTCACTTGTCAAAATCACAGAGAAAAAATAATAACATGAAAAACCAAAATAGCATATACCCACCAAATACCAGTAATCCTCCAGAGGAGCACAATGAGAATGCCCTAGAGACAATGCAGGACATGGAACTCAAAAGAACAATGATGAATATGATAAAAGAATTCAGTGAATTTAAAGAACACACAAACAAGGTAATCATAGAGCTGAAGGAAGATAGGGATACACTTCTGAATGAATTCAGAAAAGAGCTAGAAATATTGAAGAATACTCAGGCTGAAATAAAGAACGAAGTGAAACACTCCATAAGCCAATTAGAAATGACAGGAGAAAGCCTCACCAATAGGATGAACGAAATGGAAAACAGAATATCAAGACTGGAAGATAAAGTGGATGAACTGGACCACTCAAGCAAAGATTATGAAAAATTTAAGAAATCACAAGAATGGAATATGCAGGAATTGAGTGATACCATAAAAAGACCAAACTTGCGAATCATAGGCATACAAGAAGGAGAAGAATCCCAAGACAATGGCATGGACCAGATCTTCAACAGAATTGTGGAAGAAAATTTCCCAAACTTAAAGAAAGACATGCCCATACAAATACAAGAAGCATACAGAACACCAAACAGACAGGACCAGAACAGAAACTCTCCACGGCACATCATAGTAAAAACACTACACACACAAAACAAAGAGAAAATTCTGAAAGCTACAAAAGAGAAAGAACAAGTCACATATAAAGGAAAACCCATTAGGATCACAGCTGACTTTTCAATGGAAACTATGAAAGCCAGAAGAGCCTGGACCAAAGTATTCCCAGTGTTAAATGACCACAGATGCCAACCCAGATTACTATACCCAGCCAAAATGTCAATTGTAGTTGAAGGGGAAAGAAAAATCTTCCATGACATAAATAGGCTGAAGGAATTCTTATCCACAAAACCAGCCCTGCAGTAAGGAAGAAAGGGGGGGAAGTGGTGGCACCTTAAGTGGGTAAACCATGATACAGGGGTGAGACAATACAAGAGAGAAACAATGCCTAGCTAGTCACGAAAACCAGAGGGAACCATATTATTCCTACAATCTACTGACAAATTATGCATAACAGATCAAGAAATATATCTCTAGATAAGGTTTATTTGAGACCAACTGGTCATTACCCAAGATTTATCTGCAGGACACACAGTAATTAAAAATGCCAGAATGGTGGAACTACCCTTCTTGGATGTTTAACAGACATACCTTGAGATCTATACTAATTGGGTCAGAGGGATACAAAGGACACTTTTTGCTCCCTGCCCTCCTAGGTCGATTAGTTCCCAGGGATCATGAGCATCTTGCAAAATGTCCTGTAAAGGTGGTGGGTCATCTGACCTCCTGATCAAAGAGGCCAAGGTGACCCCACCAGATGGACTTGAACCAGTGTCCAGTCTATAAAGAGGAGGGTCAACACAGAGGAATCATTTCCTCCATGCTTCCAAGAGAAGCCAACAATGGTTGAGCAGGACCTTTGACTTATCCTCACATGGATGGAGCTGGTAAAAGAAAGGAGCCAGGGGCTCCTCCCAAGCCCATGGAACCCTGAAGAACAGACCCTCAAACGACCTCAAGAGTAAAAACAAAACAGTTTATCTGTCCAATGGTATGTCCTTAAACACCCAAAAGGGAAGTATAACCAAAGAATAAAGGGGCCAATATAATTTCATAAGAGCATACATATATATAACTAAAAGTTACTTGACAAACAGCAAAGCCAGACAGGTGACACCTTCAGTCGAGATGTTGGCCTGGATAGATAAAGGCTCTTCCACACAGTAACCCAACATACTTCTGGAACAATGAACAGCAGACCCCAACTCTATCCAAAGGAATACTAACAATGGATTGCTGTAGATGAGGAACAGCTGATCCTCTTGGAACAGGGACCTCTGGCTGACTAGATTTAGCAGAAGGGCAAATGGGGGGAATGGATGGGGGTGCTGACAGCACAGTGGACAGGGGCAGGGATAGCAGAGTATGGAGGCTCTAGTGGGAGAGGAAGGCTGTCTACCTGACGAGTTTGTATTCATGCTCAGATGCCGAGGAGCTCAGAAGGTGGGCGACTGTGACCAGTTATAGTCATGTATATAGAGATTAGAAATGCATGTGAAA
>NW_008352267.1:8376247-8389110 GCF_000622305.1 Nannospalax galili
AAAAAAAACATTCATTGAAAAATAGAACATCAAATGGAATGATGAGGGTGGGGACATGTGTTTAATTTTGGTTTCATTCCAAGTTTCTGTTTGGTAATCAAATAGAAGTGTGCTGTAGAAAGTAGAATACATTGAATTGGGGCTCAGTGAGCAATTTAAGTTAGAGGTTAAAAGTGAAGGCATAAGCATACAGATTGCAGTTGAATCTCTTCATTCATTCAGTTAGTATGCTCACACCTGCTGTGTGAAAAGCGCTGTTCTGATATTGGCATTTACTCGTTTCAGCTTACGGCCTTACCGTTGATCAAATTACGCATTGTTGTTGACTGCAGTTGATTTTATTGTCATATATGAGCACATACCAAGCAACTGAAAAAAATGATTAGACAAAAATCAGTAAATAAACGAGATTCTGAAAATGATGACTAAAAAAAAAAAAAAGCAAAATCAGAGGGCAAAAATTCATCTTCCTTGACACAAGGACATGAGAATAACCTCAAGCCACTAACTATGAAACATACTTGCCATTATCCACACCAAGGAAGTCTTGGGAATCAGACAGGAATCTGATTCCCTAGCATCATGATCATAGACCTGAAATGCAGATCCAATAATTCTTGGATTGAGAAGGCAGTACCTATCAGGATGTATGGAAAGAACAAAGGAGTAGGAAGCTCTACTATAGAGATTCAGAACTGGCACATTCCAAGATTTAGGATGCTGCTGAAGGCAAAAAGATGATTTGAAAAGACAGAGCAACTGTCACTGATCACAACACAGAAAATAACCCCAAGTGCTTTGCTATTTGCACAATGACAGAAAAATGAAAATGTTGTAATAGCTGCTAACACTGTGCACTTAGCATATACCGATAAGCACTTTAACTGTGTTATACACATTATCTAATTTTCAGTAAGTACCATTATTATCCATTTTTATAGCTGAAAAAGAGTACTACAGAGAAAGATTAAGGAGTTTGTTTAAAGTCAGACAATAAGCAGAGAAGTTCAGATGTGAACTCAGGGCTCAATAGTCTTATTCTTTTTTAATTTGGTCTTTTTGAGACAGGGTCTCCCTGTAGCCCCAGCTACCTGGAACTCACTATGAAGACCAGGCTGGCTTTGAACTCACAGAAATTTACCTGCCTCTGCCTCCTGAGTACTGGGAAGGAGTCTTTTTTTTTTTTCAATATTTTTTAAAATATTTATTATTTTTATTTTATGGGTATGAGTGTATTGCCTGCATGTATGTGAGTGCACCCGTGTTGTGCAATGTCATGGAGGTCAGAAGGCTTCGGATTTCCCTTAAACTAGAGTTGAGGGCAGTTCTTGGCACCATATGGGTGCTGGGAATTGAACCCCAGGTCAACTGCAAGAGCAGTCAGTGCTTTAACCACTGAGCAATCTCTCCAGCCCCAGGAGTCTTATTCTTAACCACTGTGTTTAACAAGGCACGTGTGTGTTCACTTAACAGGGTGTGTGAATCTCTGATGACATATATATCTTTTTGAGACAGGGTCCCCCTGTAGCCCCAGCTCAGCTGCCCTGAGCTCACTATGTAGACCAGGTGGGCCTTGAACTTGCAGGGATTCGCCTGCCTCTGCCTCCTGAGTCCTGGGATTAAAGGCCAGATTTTTTTTCTTTTTTTGAATACCCAAAAACCTATCAGAGGGTTGGTAAGGCATCACTACACCCAGGTGAGATTTAAGTGAGTAAAGGCATTTGCTACTATGTCTGACAACCTGAGCTCAATTCCTAGGACTCACATAGTTAAAGTAAGAAACGGGAGTTCCACTAGTTGTCTGACCTCCACACATGTGCCCCCTCCCCAGACACAAAATAAATAAAATGAAAAACAAAAACTTTAACTAGAGAAAAAAAAAATACAAAATAGCGTGCCCTAGAGAAATAGATATGGAACAGTCAACACTAATACACATGATGCTAAATTATGTGTATTTTGACAGGGTTTTGCTATGTAGCCCAGACTGACCTCAAACTCATGACAATCCTCCTGTGTCAGCCTTTGGGAACTTGGGTTAGAGGTGTGCACCACCACACCCAGCTTAGAATACCACACTCTGCTTACAATTCTAAAATAAAGAGCTATAAGAGCACCAAGACAAAGCAAAACAAAAAACTCATGTGCAAGTGGAAAAGATTAGCTGGCCTCAATATTCCTCTACAATAAGAAACCATACATTAAAAAAGTCCAATGTGAGAAGATAAGGACATAATGGTTAAATTTTATTTTTTCTTTATCTTTTCTCACACTGGAGATAGAGATTAAGAAGTGTTTGGTTTCTGAGACAGGGTCTTATTATGTAGCCCAGGCTGGCCTCAACTTGTGATTCTCCTGCCTCATTCTCCTGAGTGATGGAATTATGAAATTGAGCAATCATAAGCTGTTCTTATTGGGAGTTGGGGGAACTACTTACAATAAAATCCATACAATAAAATTCAAAATAACTCAGACAAACAGAAGATAAAGGACTGAGGTCAGGCACTGGCTTGAATAACATCCAGATACTAATAAATAAAATACCCTTAACAAAAGCCACCCCTACTATGTTTGGCAAAACACTAGTACTTCCTCAATAAAGTAAAGTATAAGTACTTTGTATTCATACTAGCCCCATGTGGAACCTCTGAACATGTTAAGTACTAAACAAAAATTTTTAAATAATTTAAATTTGTTTTAGAATTTCATGAGTACTGTATTTACATAATTTCCAAACTCCTCCCACTCCCTTCCATGTTCCCTCCACACACACTCCCTCTCAATTTCCTGGCATCTTCCTTAGTATCTGTCATTACTTATATATACATGTATATTATGTATAAGCAACCTACTGAGTCCATTTAGTGGTACTAGTGTATACATGTGTTTAGATCTTGGGATTGGATTACCTATCAGGAAGCTTGTCCCTGGAGAAACTGATTTTCCCTCTCAGCAGCCATCAACTTTTTAAAAAGGAGAATCTGTGGTCAGGGAGGGCTCAGATGGTAAAGGTGCCTGGCACCAAGTCTGATGTCCTGAGTTCAATCCTAGAACCCACATGGCAGAAGGAAATAAATGACTCCTGCAAGTTGTCCTCTGTCCTCCAGATGGAATGTGATCCCCCTAACACCAATAAATCAATAAAGGCAATTTTTAAAAATAAAAAAATAAAAAATTCTGGGAACCACACTCTCTTTGGAAGGAGTAACCCCTTTAAAACCACAACTGGCTGTCAAGCCCACCACAACCCTGACAGAGCTACAAAAATTATTAGGAGAAATTAATTGGCTACGAGCCTGGATGCCTATTCCCACTGAGATTTTAAGACCACTGTTTCAGTTGCTAGTAGGAAAACAGCCTTCAGAACTAATTTACCTGGCTCCCCAACACCTGGACATCTTACACGAGGTCCAGGACGCCCTGGACCAAGCCCAACCTGCCCAGTACATGCCTAGTAAAGATCTTGAGATATGGGTACTCTCCAGTGAGACCCTGATGACATCCGTCCTTATGCAGGATGGGAAGTCCCTTCAATGGGTGCAAGCCTCTCTGGGAGGCATACCACAGATTTATACACCCATGGATCAATTGGCTGACCTGATTGAGAAAGGACGTGATGTAGCTCTGAGACATTATGGCATAGAACCCCTAAAATTGTTATCCCCTATAAGCTTAGGGATTTTGAAAGGCTCTGCAGAAATAATAACTGAGTGGCCATAGCCTTGGAAGGGTTCCTGGGGGAATTTGGACTGTCATTATAGCCGTCATAAATGGGTGACCTCCTTTCGCACCCTCTGTTGTGATGCTCCCTCGTTCTTTGTCAGGGAGCCCTTAGTGAAAGCCTACAATATTTTCACTGACGGGGGAAGATTTGGAGCTGCAGCGGTAGTATACCCAGGGGCAGATGAGAAACCAAAAAGATATGTCCACACTTGTGATGGCTCAGCTCAATTCAAGGAACTCATGGCCATTGCTTCAGCATTAACAAAGGTAAGTGAGTCCATGAATTTGTTTTCTTACAGTCTTTATGTAGTCAATCTTCTTCCAGGGCTATTAGGTTCTCCTATCTGGTTGGATGGGAACCCCATTACTCCCTTGATGATTCAGACTCATACACTCCTTAGAGAGAGAGAAGCCCCTATCTTCTTACAGCATCTTAGGGGGCACCAAGGATTGCCTTGGCTTTTATCCCAAGGCAATGCAGAAGCGGACAAGATGGCTTCCACCTAGGTCCTGTCATCAGGCCTGAATGAAGCTCAGGGGTTACATAACCTCACTCATGTAAATTGGTGGGGACTCCATAAGAGGTTTCCTCAAGTTCCCATCAGGGACCTAAAGAAGATTGAACATACCTGTAAGTCTTGTCAACCCTTTCTACAGGTACCACCTCTGGAACAGGCAGGAGTAAACCCCAGGGGACTCAAGCCCAATTCCTTATGGCAAACGGATGTCACACACTATGCTCCTTTTGGAAACCTTAAGTATATTTTTGTGTCCATTGACACATTCTCACATGTCTGTTGGGCTATTGCTCATACAGGAGAGAAGTCAAAGCATGCTCAGTCTCATTTTCTCCAGTGTTTTGCTATGTTGGGATTGCCCCAATGAATTAAAACTGATAATGGACCATGTTTTGTAAGTAAAATTTTACAAGATTTCTTTTCACTTTGGGGAATTCAACACAATACAGAAATTCCCTACAATCCCCAAGGTCAAGCCATTGTAGAATGCAACCATAAAAATCTAAAAACTCAATTACAAAAACAAAAAGGGAGAATAAGCCCCCACCAACAGTTGGGTATGGCCTTATTCACTATTAATATTCTTAATTTTCAAAAATCAGTTTGAATCCCGGTTTCAGAAGCATTGGGGATGACAGGAGCAGAGACTTGAGGTATGGGTAAAGTGGAAGGACCACACTACGGGGAAATAGAGAGGCCTAGATCCATTGCTAACCATGGGTCAAGGCTGTGTCTGTTTCTACCCTACAGGAGATTCAAACCCCATATGGGTGCCTGGAAAAAAACCTTAAGTGGGTAGGCCAGGATCCGACTGACTAGCATGATGGTCCATGGAGAATATTTCATAAGACAAAATTCCTCTCTTTATTTATATCCATCTGTGGTGAAGGACCCAGTTCCTTGGCCTCATTGCCAGTCTGCCTCTTTGCCTTTTAATATCTATCTCACAGAGGCAAGGAGACAACTGGCTGATTGGCTAAAAGGTACATGGTCTCAGAAGTATTTCAACTTGTCCTACACCATGACTCAAGAAATCATTAGTCTAAATTATCCTCAAGTTTCTGTGTTGGACCTTGATTCATCCTTTGCAACTCAGGTCTGGGAACACATGAGGAGGTTTTTTGACCCTCATTGGCTTGTGGCAGGAATCATTATGGTTGCTTTGTTTCTCTTAATAATGCTTATCTTTAAGTGTCTTTACCAGATAATTCAGTGACAGAGGACCCTTGGAACTGCCACGGCCCACCTCCTCATGATTATGGACTCCCCCAGGAATATACCCCCTCCAGTTGTCCACACTTGGCTAACCAAGTTAGGCAGAGACTAAGACCTTCACGGGCTGGCATTACCCATGCGGCTGCCCTTAATCATGACACACTTTTAGCCAAGGACAGGTAAGATGTCCCATGAAAAGCACTCCTAAGACAGGACATGCACATGGCCAGGTGCATGGTCCAATGACAGGCAAGGCTTGGTCAGAAGTGATACAACCTAAGACAGGCAAAAATGCATAAGATTAGAGGAAGGAGATAGCCATCTCTCCTCAGGGAGCCATCTATGAGATGGGTAACTCATGAAATAAAGTCAGTTTGGCCTTATAAAATAAAAATAAAATGGGGAGATGTGGAGACCTAAAGGCCCTGCTTTGCCAAGATGGTGCCGAGAGGAAGTTACTGGGGTATGGCCTGACTTGTTTTGAAGATCATCGGAGTGGATGCCTCCATAAGCTTTCATGGGCTCCTGCCTGCTTGCATGCATTGACCTTTAAGCTGATTGGAGAACTATGAGGGGAAGGGGAATTATAAGCACCCTGCCCAGCTGCAATAAATGAGTTCCTGCTTGACTAGACTCCCCGTTGCATCTGGGGACAACAGGGGCTGGCAAACTGCGTGCTTAATCATCCCCAGTCATCCTTGCATGAGGGTTGCAGGCTCAAACCACCCATAGGGATGTCGGGAATAGTCACTTGACTGGACAGGCTTTAACAAAAATGACAGAATGCATGAAATCCAGTGGAGGGGCTGTGGAAGGGTGTCGATGGGGAAGAGGGAATAAAGATGATCAAGATGTTAAGTATGAAACATATAAAATTTCAATAAAAATATACAAAAACATTATCTTGAAACATTGTCAATATTACATTATTGACAGCTTGTAACATCAGCTGTCAATAATGGATTTTCATTCCTTTGATATTTAAAGTCAGTTTATATATGACTTTATGTTACACAATAGCCTAACCTGCCTACAAAAACAAACTGTAAAATGCTTATATTTTTATTATAAGAACAATAACATAGAGTAAAATGAAAATTATTTAATGTATACCTAACATACATAAATGCCTTGAACTTTCCATAACCACAGAATAAACATATATGTGTCCAACACATAGCACATAACTTACAATATAATTAGGCCTATGTTGATTTCATCTTTTCTGAAAGATATAAATATTTTCTTTTGTTATAATCCCATAAGAAATATAATGCAACAACCAAATGCAGCAGTCAATAATTATACTTTCTAGTTACTGTAAGTAATCCAGATACAATAAAAGATACAGAAAGATATGTGGATTAAAGACAAAAGAGACAAAGCCATTTATATGTGTATATGTGTTAGTTTGTGTGTATGTGTACATATATGCAGTTTCCCGCAGAGGTAAGAAAAAAATGTCAGATACCCTGGTGTTGGACTTACAGGAAGTGGTAACCACCTGACTTGAGTGATGAGTGCTGGAACAGAACTCAGGTCTTAAAAAAACAAATACACAAACAAAACAAAACAAAACAAACAAAGCAGGAAATAGAAATGCTCTTAACTGCCAAGCTATCTTTCAATTTCTAAACCATTGTTTTTACAATGAGAGACTTCACAGAATTTGTATTTGAGAGTGTCCTGGATTGAATCCTCTATAGAGAGATATTGATGATAATGTACTCTACAAATTTAAAGTTTCTTGAATGTAAGTTTTCCAGCAGAACTAAGGCAAAAATGATTGTTAAATAATAGATTCTTTAAAATGCTATTTCATGGCTGAGTGGTTAAGAACACTGGCCCTTCTTGCAGAAGACCCAGGTTTGAATCCCAGCACCTATATGGTAGCTAACAACTGTCAGTAACTCCAGTTCCAGGGGATCCAATGGCCTCTTCTGTCCTCTGTGGGCATTGCACAACATGGGTGCACTTACATTCATAAAATAAAAATAATAAATAAAATACTTTTTAAAATGCTATTTCATTATCTAACAACTTTTTGCAAATTTCTTTTTTTTATGTTCTGCAGATTGTCTAAGTATTATTAGAATTTCTTTTTTTGTCTTTTGAGGCAGGGTCTCCCTGTAGCCATAGCTGTCCTAGAACTTACTATGTAGACCAGGCTGGCCTTGAACTCACAGGGATCCACCTGCCTCTGCCTCCCAAGTGCTGGGACTACAGGCATGTATCACCATGCACAGCTTTATTATGATAATTTCTAGCTCGTAATTTTAGTGCAGTGGTAGAGCTACAAAATTGCATTTCTGACCCCTTTTTCTGATGAATTTCTTCAAATGTAGCATATATTCCTATTAAGTGTATGTATGTTTAGAATGAAGATAGGGAAGCCAACATCTTTGCTTCACTCTCCAGTACCTCTACACCCCCAGACAATATCATGCACATTCTTTTCATGCCCACAGGTAAATCTTGAGGTCTGCTTCCATAAACTCACTCTGTAGTGTTTTACTACTGTAAAAGAGAAAAACACTGAAGATTCTGTTTGGTAAATATGTACATAAATTATTTTATTATGAAATTAAAAAGATGTGGTAAGAAGATCTTAATCTGACTTAGGCACCCACCGTACAGGAAATATAGAGTACTTAACTCTTGCTCAGTTATTCACTAGTCATTGTAGTGCTCACATTCATGAATTTTAAAACTCAGAAACAATCTAAATGACATAGAGAGAAAGCTGTGTACTAATTAGAAATATATGGTGACTTTAAACATTCTTAGAATATTGATTTTGAAAGTAATTATAAACGGTTCTTATTGCAATCCCTGATCCATTCATAGAATTTTGTTTATCGGTAGGGTATTTTGATCGCTATTCCTTACAGGTTTTGAACTTTTGGTTTGTTGAATATTTTACTCATTAAAGAAATATATATTCTATTTTAATGCCTTGTAGTATCAAAAGTAGCTTGACAATTTAATATCTATAACTGGAACTGAATAACCAGCATATGTACATTACATGGCCAGAGAAAGCATGACATTATTTTTGACAGAGCTGCTAAGCAGACTGAATTATTTTTCCTTGGTGAGAGAGCAATCATGCTTGTATTGACTCAAGAATAGCTACAATGCTCTGCAAGTTCACATCTTTCTATTTAAAGTTGAGGAAAATTGTAGTTGTTCATTTTTGAAGTCTTTGAACATCTCTTTGCTAAATACATAGGTGTATGCTAAACTATAGCATTATCTATTCAAGTTTTAAAACCTATTTTCGGTCAGACTAGAGGCACACACATTAAATCCCAGCACTGGGGAGTCAAAGGTAGATGAGTCTCTGTGAGATCAAGACAAGCTTGATCTACATACCAAGTATTATTCTTCTTTAAAATTCTCCTGACTCAACTATACTGTTTTTAGCCTTAGAAGAACAAGACAATTTAGCAAAAAAACACTGTGAGCATAAACAATGAATAAACATGGTACCACCAGCATTTTTCAATAATCTTGGAATCTGTTACTGGTTTTTATGTGTATGAGTGATTTCTCTGCATGTATATAAGTGTATCCATTGTGTGGAATGCCTACAGAGGCCAGAAAAGGACATTGGATCCCCTGGAACTGAAGTTAAGGATGTTGTTAGTTGCCATGAGGGTGCTGGTAATGGAATCCATGTGCTCTGCAATAAATGAGCCATCTGTCCAGTCCCAGAATCAATAACTTTTAATGTCTTAGAAATATTTTTATTTTTAAGCCAAGTAATCAAACAAGAATAGGGATAGAAATATATGTGTCTATTCTTTATCTGTTCTGTTTAGTAAAGTCTACTATTTGAAGTGTCTATGGAAATCTGTGCGCTGTCTTATTTGAAAGTTCAGTGGTTATGTCACAAACATAATAGATCATCTGTTTGAGTATGCACCTTGGTGCTGACACTGAAACTAACTAGAGTTCAATGCCAGTTTTTCAGCAGTCAGCTTGCTCAGCTGCATATCTCTGACTTGTCCTGCTCCAGCAACTACAAATGTTCAAGTAATAAACCCTTAAGGCAAGGATTATTTCCATGAGAAGCCACATGCACAGTGTGTGCTCCCAGCACATAGTAATTAGCGTCAGAGTATCCTAAAATGAAAATGAATTTGGCTTTTGCACAGAACATATAAACAGATATACTCCAATGCATTTTGTCTGTTCATCAATATGAACTTTTCTCCCCCTATTCACTTTCTCTTAGAGAAAAGCTATTTAAAGGACACTTCATTGTTTTATGAACCTTCTGTTGCATACAGATCTTGTTTGTTGAACATAAATTAATCTTTATTTTTGAGTTACCTCATATTGAATTATTAAATATGTATTTGCATATTTTACATGTATATATTTATATGGAAAAGAGAGCTGACCCACAGAAAACTGGCTGATTATTTTCATATTCTTATCACCCTATCTGTAAGTACAAGTATTTGTGAGCTAGCCAATTATAACATATTTTTCAGCCTAGGAAATCTGACAAAATTACATGATGTGAAAAATCTGAGGAAAATATGGTTCAGCTGTAATGCAATATGTGTGCCATTGATGCCATTATGTTTGGTGTAGCTTTGCAATTAGCTCCATGCAAAAGCAAGGGAAAGTGAGCATTATTAAACTCTTCTTGGAAAAGTCTTTTAGAAATACTTTTCTTAGGCACCTTTTTGTTACCTATCTCAAACAACCTCTAAATTCCGGTATTTAGATGGAGAAGTACAAGAAGAAATTGTTAGTTACAAAAGAGAAAGAAACCAAAAAGACTAGTCACCATTATGTTGGTGTTTTATTTCACTTATGTGTTTCTAATGTCCCTTTCCTTATATAAACTGACACTGTGCTGTCGATGAAGCACAATGTAAAGACATACACAGGTAGAAGCAGTCTTTTCCTCTGTCTGGTATCATGAAGGCAGGATTCCTCCAATATTTAAACATAAATGAACATCTGTTAATGGAGACTGAGAGTAAATTATGAAAGTCTATATCTTATGTAATATGCCAGTGCTCAATTATTATTCTAATCCTGGTATTTTAAAAGCTTATTAAATAGATGATATTAAATGTTATGTTTTAATAAGGAGAATAATTTGATCCATTTACTACATTGCATAATTTTAAGAACTATTTTCTATTAGTGCCAATTGTATTAGAAAATGAGATGAATCTAAGCAAATTAATGAACAAACCTAGAGGAAATGTTCTCAAATATCAACTGTATATATAGGTCCTTATTTGCCTTTTTATGATATTCTTATAGGTGTTGTATCCCACTTGCTGTGGAATAATCCAGTAGTTAAAACATCTCCTTCTGTGGTCTAGACTCTTGTCTTCCTCGGAACTGAAACCTGTGTCAAACTTATCTGGCCATTTTAAAGAACTTAATTGAAGACTGTCTGGATAGAATGTATGTTCTTGAGAAATGAAAGCCTATTTAATTAGTTATCTCATCTATATATTTGGAAAAATATGTGCGTTTTAAAAAATATTCTATTAATTATAAATGTAACATCACTGGTCCTTCAGGAGTGTAGTCCAACTCTGACATTATTAAAAATTAGCACATTTTAAAAACTATGTATGGTCTTCTAACATTTTGCTATTTTATTTATTATTTGTTTATTTATTTACTTTTATATGTATGTTTTGCCTGTATGTATGTAAGTGAACCTATATTGTGAAAAGTCTGCAGAGGCCATAAGAAGATGTCAGGTTCCCTGAAGCTGGAGTTATAGATGGATTTTAGTCACTATTAGGTGCCAGGAATCAAACTTGAGTCCTCTGCAAGAACAGTCAATGTTCCTAACTGCTGAACCATCACTTATGTATGATCTTTTAAACAGATTTTTCCCATTTGTTTAACTTTTATTTAAAAACTAAAGACGAATTGCTTTAAAAATTCTATTTGAATATACATGAAATAATTTTGAATCCTTTAATAGTATAGTGAGAAAAAGTACAAATTTTGAAAACAGAAGGTGATTATCACTTCCAAATAGAGATATTCTGAGACTAAGAAAGAATTAAAAACCACGGTGTCTCCTGCCCTCAGGCCTCTCTTGGGGTAAGTCTATCGCAAAGCCCTCCACTCCTTGACTCCCCCAGCCACGTTCACCCTTCCATCTCCCCAGCTGTTCTCTACTCCTAGTTTGGGCCTTGTGCCATTCCTAGTCTTGGGGCCCCAGACACCTGGGGAGCCAGTGCTACTTCCTGATCCTTTTCACCCGGAGCAGCTTGGTGTTTTCCTTGGGCCCCAGGGGCACTGCTTCTGGACCTGGCCCTGCCCTCACCTCTCTCTGCTTTCCTGGACATGCACCACAGGCTGTCTCCTGGCCTGCTCTCCTATCTTCAGGCCTCAAGGGGTGGGTCTATCGCGCAGCCCTCCGTGCCTTGACTCCCCCGGCCACATTCACCCTTCCATCTCCCCCGCTGTTCTCTGCTCCTAGTTTGGGCCCTGTGCCATCCCTAGTTTGGGGCCCCAGACACCTGGGGAACCAGTACTTCTTCCTGATCCTTTTCACCCAGAACAGCGTGGTGCCTTCCTTGGGCCCCAGGAGCACTGCTTCTGGAACTGACCCCGCCCTCACCTCTCTCTGCTTCCCTGGACCTGCACCACCGGCTGGCTCTCTTGGCAGGCTCTCCTACCCTCAGGCCTCTCTTGGGGTGGGTCTATCGCAGAGCCCTCTGCACCTTGACTCCCCCGCCTCATTCACCCCTGCATCTCCCCCGCTGTTCTCTGCTCCTGGTTTGCGCCCTGCACCATTCCTGGTCTTGGGTCCCCAGACACCTGGGGAACTGGTGCTGCTTCCTGATCCTTTTCACCCAGGCCAGCTTGGTGCTTTCCTTGGGCTCCAGGAGCACTGCTTTGGGACCTGGCCCCACCCTCACTTCTCCCTGCTTCCCTGGACCTGCACCACCGGCTAACTCTCCTAACCTGCTGTCCTATCCTCAGGCCTTTTGGGCTAGGTCTATCGTGAGGCCCTCTGCACCTTGACTCCCCCAACCTCATTCTCCCTTCCATCTCCCCCGCTGTTCTCTACTCCTAGTTTGGGCCCTGTGCCATTCCTAGTCTTGGGTCCCCAGACACCTGGGGAACCAATACTGCTTCCTGATCCTTCTCACCCAGACCAACTTAGTGCCTTCCTTGGGCCCCAAGAGCACTGCTTCTGGACCTGGCCCCGCCCTCACCTCCCTCTACTTCCCTGGTCCTGCAACACCCGCCAGCCTCTTTCTGGGGCTGACAGCCTCTTTCTGGGGCTCGGAGGCTTACCTTGCCTCTCCCTGATCCTTTGCATCCAGCAGAACCCAGCTACTCAATCCATTCCCTGGGAAATCTTGGGGCTTCTTCCCACCCCATCTGCCTTTGCATCCCTGC
>NW_008352267.1:8389224-8389922 GCF_000622305.1 Nannospalax galili
GCCACGGCCAGGGTCTCAGGTCAGTCCAACACCCAAGTTCCTGAGGCCAAAATAATTCTTAGAAGATTCCAGACCTAAGGAGAAAGTCTGAAAACTTCTGATCCACATTGGAATTGGGCCACCGCGGAATTCCTGAAGACAAAATCAATCCGGCCTTGACAATATAAAATCAAAAGAGAGAACCAGAAGCTTAGACGAACCAGCTCTTCATACCCAAAAAGTAAACCACAAAGACACATAAAGTTCAAAAAAGGAAGCAGAACTAAACTTGAAGGCACGAGTATCACACAAGAGTCAGAAACTACAAAAGAAATTCATGTAAAAATCACAGAGAAAAAATAATAATATGAAAAACCAAAATAACATATCCCCACCAACTACCAGTAATCCCCTATAGGAGCTCAATGAGAACCCCCTAGAGACAATGCAGGACATGGAACTCAAAAGAACAATGATGAACATGATAAAAGAATTCAGTGAAATTAAAGAACACGCAAACAAGGTAATCAGAGAGCTGAAGGAAGATAGGGATAAATTTCTGAATGAATTCAGAAAAGAGCTAGAAATATTAAACACTACTCAGGATGAAATGAAGAAGGAAGTGAAACACTCAGTAAGCCAGTTAGAAACGACAGGAGAAAGCCTCACCAATAGGATGAACGAAATGGAAAACAACTCAAAGAACTCAAAGAGGAAAG
>NW_008352267.1:8391325-8394143 GCF_000622305.1 Nannospalax galili
CCCTGGGACACGGTGTATACATAATACAGATAGTACTAGTTACTTGAACAACTGTCAAAAAACAGGCACTTAATTTAAAACTTTGAATTCCACATATTTGTCCCCTTCTTATTATTGCAATTTCATAATCTTTTTGTTTCCTATTGAAGGACTTGTAGATAGTAGAGCTGATTAGATCCTGTGTACCTAGCATACTCGTACTTAGTCTGGGAGGAGGCTTGCCCCATATTGTAGATTGACTGCTTTGGCCTCATTGTCATCTTGAGGTTTGTGTTTTTCTAATATCTGTTAATAACTGACATTGTGATACCAGTGAGGAATCTGCTAACCTTGACTTTACCCCCATTTCCTTCTCCTCTTCACTGCTGTCCGCTATTGGCT
Source organism: Nannospalax galili (assembly GCF_000622305.1). Lineage (NCBI taxonomy): Eukaryota > Metazoa > Chordata > Mammalia > Rodentia > Spalacidae > Nannospalax > Nannospalax galili. The sequence goes on from NW_008352267.1 coordinate 8,391,707, forward strand.
GTCTTTGATGGGGAGTCTTTTGTGAGAGCATCAACGAGGTAACTACAAGTAGTTTGTCACACTGATCTATTGTATTCCCTTGAATCTTTGTGGTTAGCACCTTCCACCTCAGTTCCCTACCCAGGAGGTTGGAAGACTGTGCTGAAGGGCACAGAGTTTTCACATTTGATCCACTGTGGAGCTTCCAGTGCAATAGGGCAATATAGTTTAGCCTGGTTGTTGAAACACTCCTCAATGCCTTATCCTTTACCCAGTAGGTACTCCTCTGTTATTAATGAAGGTCATTGTGTGGATGTTCCTTATACTATGGAAAATATCTCTATTATATGTTTTATATCTATCAACTGCAGCTGCACATTTGCAAGGGCTTCTAGCATTTGCTGCCTTGGAATCCTCTTGTCTTTCATCAACATCTAATTCCACAGACTCTCCATCTTCTACACCTTGAAGGTACTCCTTAAAAGTCATTGCTATCATTCCTGTCAGTGAAACCAAATTACTTCTTACACTGAACAATTTTACTGTTATCCAGCATTCACTGTGATGATGTGGATGCCCTGTTAGCCAATGCAGTGTTGTTAGAGCCACAGATTGCTCGACTGAGGTCTTCATGCTGGCAGGACTGAAGGCAGCAGTTGGAAAGGCAGTGGGCTGCATCTGGGCCTTGGCCTCACTGTGGTTGTGATGATAGGGTGTGTAGCCCACTGGGGCAACCTCAACAGCTGTGGCTCCTCCTGAAATGTGGTGTTAGCTAAGCCAGTGATTGCAGATGGGCTGCTCAGAGCCTCTGGGTTACACTTTTCACTCCTATTTCTGTTATGTAATTTTAACTCTCCATAATTTTAACCAGTGCAAGAATGCTGTTTGTTGAAAGCTTTATAAATGAATGACTTGAAGGATACAGTAAACATATATTGCTTGTTATATGTATTTTGCATACTAATAACCACACAAGAATCATGAGATATTCTTTTGTACTGTGATACAAAAGACTGGGAGTGACTGCAGAGAGGGCTGCTTACATGAAGGTGATCACTTCTATGGGGATACTCCTCACACTTTTGGTCACAGTAGCAGCAAGATGTCTAAAAAGGTATAGCAATAGTGGAGTAATGTAATATAGACTTTTATGATCAGTTATATCATGTTTTATATTTCTCCTAATTGAAAATTAGTCTCTATGTGGGTTTATTTGTATACAGATGATATATTTAATTAGTCTTAATAGATTTTTATGTATTTTATGATAATGAATTGAAAAATAATTACAGATATTTTCTTTCCACCTATGTTTCTAGGCTAAAAGATTCATATACGACTTTTCTCAAGTTGATGAAAACTCACCACAGAAAAGGAACCTGCGGGCCTGGAGAGATGGATCAGCAGTTAAGAACACTGGTTGTTCTTGCAGAAGATCCAGGTTCAAATCCCAGCACCCACATGGCAGTTAACAACTCTCCATCACTCCAGTCCCAGGGAATCTGTGCTCCACGAGCATTACACGACACAGGTGTACTTACCCACACAGGCAGTACACTAATACACATAAAATAAAAATAATAAAATTAAAAAAAAAAAGAGAAGGAATCTGCGTACACATGAGCCCACTCAAAAGAAACTTATGTTCAAGGATCAGTTGAATTGTACATACTATCTATGCCTTACAAAATACTAATGATATTGGAAAGCGATTGCAATGCTTACAATTGAAATGTAGGAAATTACACCACTGTTTAAAATTTAGTATCAGAAATGAGAAACGAAAATGCTTTTAAATTGTATTTTTTCAGAAAACCTGTTAACTGTGTCTATTTGAGCTACACAAAAATACCCATAGTATTTACACTACTGTGGATTAATATCTGAGTCCATGTAGCCAGAAAATCTAGGATTTTTCTGTTAATGCACACAATTCACTTTCATATTTATCTCTGACCATTGCTCATTTCTTGGCAGGATCCTCTGATTTTGTAACTCCCACTCAATATTCACTTTGGCAAATGAATTCCAGAGCCAGAGAAATTGTGCCAGCTGATTTTTAACAACTGAATGAAGAAAACAGGTAGAATAAAACTGCAAAAGAAAATGAAAAGGAAAATCATGTCTAAGAATGCAAAATAGATATCCTTAAATATTTTAGTCCTGTGATCTACTTTTTATTCTTCTTTTTTCTCAATTCAAATGTCTATCTTGACATCATATAAGCTTCACTTTACATTATGTATAGGATGAAAATCTATAAGATAGTTATTACATTCTGGAAACTTGAACACAGATATATAACCTTTATTCTTACAGGATAAAATTTTCACTTAATAAAATATTTACAGATGTGAATACTGATAGTCTAAATGATCTGCACAAGTACCTCTAACATATATAAAAATGAACTCTTGAATGTTTAAGAAAATAAACTGTGTGTTTGCAATAAACTCAT
>NW_008352267.1:8394178-8431707 GCF_000622305.1 Nannospalax galili
CTGTGTGGATGAGGTGAATAATTGCCTCAGAATTGGCAAGTTCAAAACTGCCTTAAGATTTGGGCTATTAAACTAGGACTGGAGATGTGGAATTTGGTAGGTATTTGATTTTGAGCCAAAGACCATGGCCAAATATTTAGAAGCTGGAGAAAAATCAATGCAGTGAAAATGTTGGCCCATGCAGTCTTCCCATTACAATGTTAGGCAAATGAAGTATGGTGTTTGCTGCCTGGAAGTTTCCACTTAACTTTTCTTGGCATTCTGGATTAATGAAATTCTATTTTACTTATATAACATCTATACCTTGTTTGCTCTTGCTTTTTAAGGAAAACAATTATGATTTGTATTGTGTTTTCAAGAAAGATGTTCTCCATTTATTTAATGAAAAATTATTTCTAAAGTAAGTCAGGATACTTATTTCTTTAATTTTTGAAAAATATTGCTTCTCTTTTTCTTGATATATACTCATTATACAAAATTATGGGTTATATAAAGACATTGTTTTTGAAATAAGATCTCACAATAGCTCCAGCTGACCTAAATTCCCTATGTAGAGCATGGTTGACTTGATCTCACAGAGATCTACCTGCCTCTGCCTTTTAAGTGCTGGAATTAAAGGCATGTACAAGCACGCTTTGCTTGAAAAATAATTGTTAAATCTTACAGGATTCACTTTGACCATATTCACTCTCAACCTCCCTTTTCTACATCCTTCCCCTATCCATTATTCACATTTATTAACCCAGATTATGTCACTTTACTTTCATGTCCTATATACATATATGATTTATGTATCTATATAAAAATCTGGAGAGAAAACATGTTCTACTTGTCTTTCAAAATCTTACTTAAAAAGTTGTCCAGCTCCATATTGTTATGAGCTTTTGGTGTTGTCGGTGCTCCATATTTTTTCTTTATTAACAGATGTGCAATGCAAATAGCCTATAAAATTTGTGTCATGATGATATGCCTTCCTTTCCCAGGAAACACATTCCAACTGATCTGTATGGGAGGAAAAATGGAATACAGCATCTGAAAGAACACATGCATGTGGAAGAAGACCCGAGCTCCGTTCCTGTTGGCACCTCACAACTATCTGTGACTCCAGTTGCAGTGACTCCTTCCCTGTCTTTTCTTCTCCATGAGTAAACACACATGCACATGGCACACACTGAGACAGACATGAAAACACACGTGCACACACACAAAGTAAATAAATAAAAATCAATCTTAAAAAAGGCAAACATAGGTATATGCCAGCATGTTCTTTTTGATGTTTGTGTTTCATAAGTATTACTTAGAAAAGCATTTGGAAGGGTTTATGTTAAATGATACTGTGTGACATTTTAGAAAATAGAAAACTTGGAAGACAGTGGTTGCCAAAGTTTGGATTACTGGAAGAGGGAAGAGCACATTAAGCAATGAGGTTTTTTAGGTCAGTCAACGTAGTCTATATAATGCTGCACTGGATATGTGTCATATTACATGTTTCCAGAGCCACAGGATGAATAAAAGCTCAAACTCACTTTGGGTGATTCTGAGTTCTCAGTACAGGTTCAATGTCTGTGATGAAGGTATTGCTGTGGTAAGAGAAACTGACAATAGAGAGGCTGTCTGTGTGTTGGTGGTAAGGTGGAGATCATACAGGATTATCTGTGAAAAAAAAAATTTTAGAAATTAAGCAGACTCTTGTCTGGCCAAGGTCTTGAGAATAATTATTTACTGAATGCTGAGCCCTAAACAGGGCACTCCCCTAAGGTTCAGGGTAGCAAGGGCAGAAAGCATGTCAGAGCCTGATGATAAGAATTATCCAACACACCATCTTCTCAGCATGGCACAGATATGACAATCATGAACATATCAAAATTGCATTGCCTATATTTTTCTACAGAAGACTGGTTCTACCAACAGTCAGTCATAGGTGCGGGAGGGGCTCCTTTGGTCATATAATTCCCTTGTGAACTGTTTGCTCTTGGTGAATGCTAGGGGAGGGGAAAACATAGTCTTCAGTTTTGTATTCCACCAAGATTCAAAAGATCACTCTACAGTCATTGTCATGCCAGTGTCTCTGGTGAAACTCAATGGGTCACAATCAAAACGAAGGCCACAAACTTGGGAAAGACACTTTATGGAAGTGGGTGGTATTGATGGAGTAGGAAAGAGATAAGAGAGGGCAGGGGTAAGGTAATCAGATGCATATATAAAATTGTCAAAGAATAAATCTAATTCAAAAGAAAAATATACAATGAAATGAAGCAAAAGTAAATATTTAACAAAATAAGACTTTCAAGACACATAAATTATAATGTATTAAGTGCCACATTTTATTATATTTGGTAAATAAAAATAGAAGCAAACCTTGTTAAAATTACTGCAATATTAGCTTTTTATTTCATTTTCCTCATTAAAATGGCAAACATGCTATTGAGTTTATCTCGTTTTTATTTATCACAAAATTCCTGGCTTCAGCTTTTATCACCATGTTGGATTGCCCTTGTTCTAGTCTTTCTCAAGTTACCAATGTAAAACCTGTTAACAGTCCTTTGATAACTATAAAAGAAAAAGCATCTGTTAAATGTTTAACCCTAAAAGACACATTTTCAATGTAAACTCTACACAAAGGATGAATGCATCATCCAACTCAGACCAGAGGTGTTTCCTTATGCAAATGGTGATTAACACAGAAACTCAAAATGGCCAATGTGCAGCGAACAAGAGGCCATAGAGTTCTTATCATTGATTAGGACACCTATTTCAAACCTCTGCTTCCCAAGCCTCAGGGATCATTGCAGAATAAGGGATAAGAGACGAGATGTAAGTATCATCAGGTATATTGTAGGAAAAGGGGAAAAATTCAATTAAAAAATATCAGAAATCCTTAAGTAGGTGAGGAATAAAAGGAACAATTCTTTTTATTTTTTATTTAAATACATAATTGAGAATTTCACACATGCGTATAAGATATTTTGATCAAATCCAGGCCTATTCCCTCACCTCCAACTCCTCCTATATCTCCCCATCACTTTTTTTCTGATAACTTCATGTACTCTATATTTTCTTTGATTAACTGATTTTTTTGGGGGGGGGTATTGGCTACTTTAACACCCCCACCAAAGAGATAACCCTAAAGTCTTGTAAGGATTAGATACAAGCTCCCAAATACTTTCAACAGTTTTTGGCCTTTGGAACAGAATACATTGCTAAGAGGCCCAAATACATTTTGACCTTTAGCCAAGAAACTGGCTACTTTCCTTTGGGGTCTTTTACTCTAACTGCCCATCCAATTCCTTTCTCCTATTCTTATCATACCATCCTCTGAAGAGGTTACCCAAATTGCCAATAGGGAATAGGTCTGTAAACTTCTCTGGCTTCTTCCATCCTGAACAGGGGTGCAGGGTGAGGTACTTGGAGTACCCCTTCGGTACATCTATCTAAAAGACTTCCAAATTGCGTAACTCTTATCTCTAGGGGGAAAAGAAAGTCCTTGAATCGTGATTAGGAGATGTGAAGAAGAAGTAAGTGCAAGAGTAATTAGCATTACACGTTCTAGACAGGTAACTAGAAAAAAGTCAGAAGAGGCCAATTTTCAAATGTTCATATTAGAGTTCATTGGAATTTCTTGATAAGGCCTTCTGAAAGCATCCCTCTATTGGATTCCTCCTCATTTTTCTTTTGTCTTCCAAGGCTGGATTCTAGAATGTTGGATTCAGGATATGATTTCAGGTATTTTGATAGTTATTGGAGTGGTTAGAATCAGTGTCAATTCACTCTCAAAGACTTCTAGATAGGGTGAGAAAACAAATTTATCCATCATTTTAGAGGACGAGCTGGTTGTCTCCCTTAGCTACATGTGGGCACTACAGTATTGGAGACCAAGATTTGAAGTCTTACATCTGAGCAGCACTTTCTGGTTAGGAACAAAATTATCAATGAGAAATAATTGTCTAAATAACTTTTTATATAGATTTAAGCCTAATGTCTGGGAAGTGTAATCCTTTGAACTCTTAAAGAAATATACTGATGACTTTACTCTTTCCTTATTCTTTCCTTTTGGGTGTTTAAGGCCATACAGTTGGCCCAAATAAATCAATTTATTTTTACACTTAAGGCCATTTGAGGATCTGTTCCTCAGGGGTCACATGGGCTTAGGAGGAGCTCCTGGGTCCTTTCCTTTACTAGTTCCATCTATGTGAAGATAAGTCAAAGATCCTGCTCAACCATGCCTGGCTTCTCTTAGAAGTGTGAATGAGATGTTTCCTCTGAGTTGACCCCCCTCTTTGTAGACTGGTCAGTGGTTCAAGTTCATCTCGTGGGGTCTCCTTGTCCTCGCTGAACAAGAGGACAAGTCACTCACCACAGTTACAGGACATTTTGAGAGCTTTTCCATAGTCCTCTGGACTTAGTCGACCTTGGAGGGCATGGAGCAAAAACTGTCTTTTAAGTGCCTTTGATGACATTAGTATAGGCCTCGAACTATGGCTGTTAAACATCCAAAAATGTTAGTTCCACCAGTCTGGTACTTTTAATTATCATGTGCTATGTAGATAAGGCCTACATAAAAAGCCAAGTAGACTTTTTCCAACAACATATTGATCATGAATTGTGTGGAAGAGAAAAGGGAAACTCTGTGGGGGGAATAGCTGAAGAATGTTGTTAATGAGTAAAGACAATGTATAATTATTAGCATTAAGTGAGGAGATAAATTCGATTGTTTTCATAAACATATGGCTTGGAATGTACATTCATAGTAACAAAATCAAACAAACAAACAAAACTATCCACCAACCAACCAAACATAATTTCTGAACATGAAATCTGCATTTGACACTGAGTACTTGAGCCTGAACAAAATAAATGATTGATTATTTGGAAAATAAGAAAAATGAATGTAAAAGGTTATGGTAAAGATGTTGGAAAATAACTCAGTGCCCCAAATGTTTGCTGCTCAGCATGATGATCTTAGTTATGACCTCCAGCAACCATGTAAAAGCCTGGCATGGTTCCATTTGTTTAACCATATTACAATGTTCACAGAGACAGGCAAATCTCTGGATGTCAACTGTGAGTAAGCCTAGTCAACTGATGAGCTTTGGGTTCAGTGAGATTCTCAAGTCTCGAAAAACTAGGTGGAAAGTATTAGGCACATACCCATGGTTAATGTATAGTCTATAGAATTTTGTACATACCTACCTGAAGCCAAAAATGATTTATACCTCCTGGACTTCTGAAGAGCCATGGGCTAGCCCAAGGAACACTGGGAAGAAGGGTGGAGCCTAGTGTGGGGAGAAGTTGGAACCTCAGGAGGACCATATGGACCCCTCTTGGAACTTTGTGGAGTGAGTGGGCATGTGGGCAAGCGAGATGAGGCAGACCGTGGGCAAATATGATCCGGAACAGCCACCGAGACCTTGGTGCTGAGTGTCGGGTTCTTGTTTCTTTGTATGCCCCCCCCAATGTATAAACTATGCAAATTTCAGGAAAAGATGTGTTATGTGGTTTGTCTACCTGTATCCAGAGCATGGGACCCTAAGAGAACTTGGGTGACACCTACACACATATGCCCACACAAATGAAAGCCTATACCCCCCTCCCCCCCACACACATAGATTATCATGGGCAAGTAAATTTTTAAAAACTCAATGGGATATTGTATGTAGATAAATATTTCTTATTTATTATTTCTATCCTTTTTAAAGTTAATGTAATTTACAAGTTGTAAAGTGTGCACATTTAAAGCATGCATTCGGTATTTCCTTACAATAACTGTAAGGAAACTTACAACTGTGTTACTTTAACTTTTCCAGAACAGATATTAGCAAACATCTCTTCACCACAGATAGTGAACCAAGGACAAAGCAAAGAAATGATTTCACCAAAGTCTAGCTTGGTTTACATTGCAGTTAACTACTTCTATATCCTTGGGGAGGGACTGGCCCTTGTGAGTGTCTCCCCAACTCCGTGATGGACTATCAATGAGCCCAGTTATCATCTATGTCTCATGCTGGTTATGACACCTGCTCAGATTTCGTGAGAACAGTGATCCACAGTTTTCCACAAGTTTGTACAAACACCACTGCTGCATAAATCAAAAATATTTTCATCACGCTCAAAAAGAAACCTTCAACCAGCAGTTGGTCTCTAATAGTTCCTTTCTCTGAGCTCCCGCAACTACTGTTAATCCTTCTCTTTGTGTATTTAACTGCTGTGTAAATTTCACATAAGAAGACCCATAAAATATGTTTGGTCATTTATGTCTGGCATTATTCATGACGATATGTTTACAAGGTTACTGTAGATTTTACAATGTATATTTCCTATATTTCCATGGCAGAATAATATATATTTGAGTGACTCTGCTATTATTTATTTGTTCATTGATAGATAAATATTTGTGTTATTTCTAATTTGTTGCTATAATAAATACTGCATTGATGAAAATTTCATGGCAATTTTGTTCAGATCTATATATTATATTTTCTTGAGTATCTTATAATGCAATTTCTTTTCTTATATTAAATTTTTGTGAATGTGGCACACAGTTTTCCAAAATGACTGTACCATTGTACAATCCTATCAGTAATGTGCAAGCCTTCTTTCTCCATAGTTTTACCAATGTTTATTATTACTGACTTGGGCATGCATCATATTTTAGAATTTCACATTCATTTTTTTATTAGATTAGTTTTGAATATAGTATATTAAGTTGCTCTTTGTAACATTTTTTGTGACATTTGATAGCTCCAATTCATCTAATTCTTTCCTTACTTGTGCTCATTGAAATCAATATTTAAACTGAGCTCAAAATATTTGGAACTGTGTATTTTGAGAGATTAATATCCTGAGGTTTTACATTTAGGGCTCTGATTAATTTTGAAGATTTTATTTTTTTTTATTGTTTCACCAATATTTGTTGAACATCTTTGTGTTAGACCTCATTGGGTAAGCAAACACATAAAGCTGCAGCCCTCCACCCATGACCAACAAGATGCAAGGTCTGTGAACAAATAACTCGCTAGTATGTGGAGGTTACATTTAATAGAAGGAAGCAAACTTGTTAATTATAGTAATGATTCTAATCATTGCTATGGTTCAGATAAATGACCCCGAAAGCCTCATGTGTTAAAGGCTTGATCCCAAGCCTGTGTTGCTATGGTGAGAGGAAAGAACCTTTAAAACAGGGCTGAGTAGGGGGCCTTAAGTCATTGGGTGGAAATTCTTGAAGGGTATAGTGGGACCATGGCCTCAAACGCTCTTTTATTACTCCACCTTGAAGTCAACATTTTGCTCTTCGGCACATGAATTTCTGCTTTTTCACAGGTCCATTAGCAACACATTCAATGTATAAAGAACTTAAACATCCAAACTGTGAGCTACAATAATATTTCCTGTTTTAAACTTGATTGTCTCCAGTATTTATTATTGTAACACAATAGAGACTCAGTTACTTATTTTTACCCACATCATCCTTGCCAGTTCCTGCATCTATTTTCCTAAATACTCAGGATACAAACATGGACCAGTAGCACCCAGTAATATGGCTGAATAGCATTCATTAAGATAAAAAAATAGGCTTCCTCAAGTTCACTAAATTGCTTTTAAGTAATGTGAATTTTAGGTAACCGAGCATGTAGCTATAAACTGGGGGAAGTCTACAAAGAGAATTTCCTCTATAGCTGATGGTCAGTTTCACACAAGCCAATAGCAATGCAAATGTTTTAGTTTCCTGAGACAATGACCAAATGTTTTCAACATGGAAAAATAATACTAAGCTCCTTTTTATGATTTATTCAGTTTATTATGCCTAATTTCTTGTTCCAGTGTTTCTTAAAACTATTTTGTCATATATCTCTATACCTCCCTTTCTCTTGTTTATTTGTACACAATTCAAAGGCACAATATCCTGCAAAGATAATTCCTACAACAATAAAGTCTCTTGAAAAGTTAAAAAAGTAATTTATAAACTGTATTACAGATTATTTTCCAAATTTCAATAGAGTTTATTTCTGTGCCATAATCAATATATCTACTCCTATGTCTACTCCTATAACAATATCTCCTTATGCTAATTTTCATATGTTCACTTAATTTTGGAAATTAGGAAATGTTAGTTCTTTAAATCTTATGAAAAATTGTGATTCTGATTCTTTAATCTCTTGTATTTCCATGTGCATTCTAAGGCAAAAATTTCTATTTTCACAAAGAAAGGTCTTGAAATTATTGTAAGAGTGGTATTTTCTCACTAGGTTAATTTTTCTAGTCTTAGTTTAAAATAATAACATTCTATGACATTAACCTGGGATGTACTTCCTATATTTAAGCATTATTTAATGTTTTTCAATAATATCTTATATATCAAACATATGTTCAATAAAATTATAAAACTACTTTATTATGATTCCTAGGTATTTATTCATTTTATGACATTTTACTTATTTATTTTAGGTAAATTCATACTTGAGTAATATATTAACGTCATTTATAATCTTTTTCTTCCCATTCCAGTTGTCTTCTCAATTCCCATTTGTGTCAATTATGTGACTTCTTTAGTTGTTATATATGTATATATGTATATATTTACATATATACATATACAAGACTCAGTCTATTTAGTGTTGCTTATATAGACAAGTGTTTAAGATTTTCCACCTGGGATTTGATAACCTATCAGGGACTTGGTCTCTAGACAAAACTGATTTGCCCTCTTTCAGCAACCATTGATTGCCTTTAGCTCTTTACCTACAGGAGGGACTTTGTGAAATTATCCCATCCAGGATGGCATGTCAATTAGTGCTGTCATCATGCAAGTCTCATTTAGACTACCACATTGTAGAGATTTCATGGGTGAAGATTTTTGTCATGTCTAGAAGATACTATCCAACAGCAGGTTCCTGGTCCTCTTGCCCTTACAGTCTTTCTGCCCCCTTTTCTATCACGTTCCCTGTACAATAGGTTTGGGGATTGTATTGCAGTTATATCATTTGGGACTAGGGACACCAAGGCCACTAAATCTTCACATTTTGACCAGTTGTTGATTTATGTAATTGTCTCCATCTTTGCAAAAATGAAGCTTCTTTGATGATTTGTAAGAGCTACACTTGTCTGAGAAGATAAGGATAAGTTGAATATAGTTAAAACTATATTAATATTAGTTCAATTCATAATGTTTTCTTTATTTAATTACTTATTTATTTATTTGTTTATTTTGGATTTTTGTTGTTGTTGTTGTTTTGTTTTGTTTTGTGACAGGGTCTCCTTGTAGCCCCAGCTAGCCTGGAACTCACTATGTAGGCCAGGCTGGCCTGGAACTCACAGAGATTCACCTACCTCTGCCTTCAGGATGCTGGGATTAAAGGCCTGTACCACCATGCCTGGCTCAATTTTATGCTATTTTAAAGAGAATTTAAGATAAATTTCTTTCATTGGATTTTTCAGATTTTTTTTCATTGCTGATATGAGTTTTAAAATTGGTTTATAAGTATTGATCTTCTTTTCTGTACAGTGGCCGTACTCATTTGCTGGTGTGTGTGTGTGTGTGTGTGTGTGTGTGTGTGTGTGTGTGTATGTGTATGTATAACTGTGCTTTTCTTTCGGTTTTCAATATACTGAGATATGTTAACTAAACACACAAAATACAGATGGTTTTACTCATCTTTCCTATTTAGATGTTAAAATTAATATATTTTTGTTTTTATTTTTGGTTTTTAATTTTTGTAGTCCACTGTTGTTGGAAAAATAAATACTACAACTCAAATTCTTATTTTTGATGGAAAAACTTTTATTGCATCTTCTAAGCTGCTAAATATAGTGTATGCAAATAAGCATAATTTTGCCTGAATTGAAGCAACAAAAGTATATTCAAACCAAAACATACATTATGTACACTTTACAAGTAACAATTAAATTGGTGTGGGTGAATTCAATTATGTTGCACATTCATATAAATGCACATATATATGAGTTAGTAAATATGAATATTCTGTGTGTGTATTTATAATTTTATGTGCATATATTTTCTTCTCTCAGTTTTATATGTATATATATATATACATATGTTTAAATATATATGTGTGTATACACAATTGTGTGTGTCCATGAAATGGGAGAAAGGAAAAAGAGGAGGAGGAAGAAGACCAGGAGGAGGAGGAGGAGGAGGAAGAGAAATAGGAAGAGGAGGAGAGAGAGACACAGAGAGAGACAGAGTGAAGGGGAGAAATTCAGAGGCTAAAAATGGGAGTCAAAGAAAATATGTTGAAAGATACATGTGAAAATTACATAAAGATTCAGTTATCTAAGGATTATGATTATGTTATGTGTACTGATCTGATTGGAATAGGGGAAATTAAAAAAAACTCAGAAGAAACACTTTTATAGTTTAAGAAATAAGGTAAGAGAAATGGTCATAAACTTGAGCATAGTTTTCAGAATTTTAAGTTTCTGGAGCTGGAGAGATGAATCAGTGATTTAGAGCATTGGCTGCTCTTACAGAAGGCCAGGATTCAGTTCCCAGCAACCTTACGTTTACTAACAACCAAAACTCCAGTTCCAGGTGATCTAACACCCTCTTTCATCTCCACAGACATGCACTCATGGATGCATTTACGTCTATGCAGGCAAAGCACTCATATGTATAAATATAAAAATAAATAAATTTTAAAAATAAATGCTATGGAATTTCACCCAAGAACATCCACATGACATTAACACATTTGGATATGTATTTAAAATGCATCAGAGTAGGTGTCGTGAAGTGACTAGCAAACTCTAATATAGAGAAAAAAATGGAGAGAGAACAGCAGGATATTGCTTGTCAGAAATCGTGAAGTGGTTAGGAGTTTTAGGGGTTAAAAGGAAGACAGTGTGTATAGATCGAATAGAAAAGGATATATAAAGTGAATCTGAGCTTCCTAGAAAAAATTTTAAGCTGATAATTGTTCTGCTTTTAGGGCCTTGGCATGGCAAAGTGGGTATAGTCATAGTGAAAGCAAAAATAAGAGCTCACAAGTTTGATAAGGAGGGAGAGAGTGGACATAAGGAAGAAAACAGCAACTAAATAGGTAGTAGCAATTTAATTTTAAATTAACTCTTAGAAACCAGATTTAATAGTCAAAATTGGGGGTCTAGGTGCATGAACTTATTTTCTGAAAATAATGACATCTAAGTTGAGGTATACACACAACAGAAAGTTACTTAAATTGAATTAATATTTATCCTAACACTCTCAGAAAATTTGCAAACAGAACCCTCTAGAATTTTAAGCTTCTCTCCAAATCCTCATCATCGTTTTCTTTGTTCTGTCAATATAACTTCATTTTTTCAGAATCAGTGGGTATATACTACATCTGCTTCTGGTAAATATGCAATTAAAATTTGAAGATTAATAATCATTCAGTACAAAGAGTTGTTTAGTCATGTATTCTTGCAGTTTCCCTTATTGACAAGCATTATGTAAATATGTGATTTTTCAGTGTTGTGTACCATAAAATGAGATTATGAAATATGATTTTGTATTTAGAATTTTATTTTAGAAAAATTAACTTTATTTTGCAGAATTAAAAATGAAATATTTCTAGGAGTCCGTTTTGCAAAACACCAATAAATCCTCATGCATGTTGCAAAAAAAAAAAAAAAGAAATATTTCTAAAGGTCTAAAAACCTTGTCTTGAGAGTGTGTAGTTCATTTAAGCCTAATTTTTGATATTTATTTATATTTATAATGCAAATTCACAGAGAGAGAGAGAGAGAGAGAAGAGAGAGAGAAAGAGAGAGAGAATTCTAAGCAGTAAATAAATTCAACACTTGTCCATAGGCACACTGCTTATGTACTTTTGTCACACACTAGGGAAGTGATAGAGGGGATGAAAATGGGGTCTATTTTAGCTAATAAAGTTCTAGCATTGGTTTTCACCAGAGCAGGATGGCACACCCATCTCTGCAATACAGTCCCCGTGGTTTCAGAGAACAAAGGAGTTGGCGAGGATGTTTGCTTTGCACCACCACGCCCAGCTGTACCTCCCCATTTTATACTGGAAGTGAATATCCCCATTCTTTCTCTGTCACCAACATATTTGACACTGAGCCCCACACATGACAAGAGTAGAAAGGAAACATAGACCATGAAAGACATTCCCAAATAGGGAAATACTCTCAGCACTGTCAGGGAGGAATCCTTTTTCCCATGAAAGAAACATTCCACGTCAAAGGTCCACTCTTACTTAACATGTACAAAGCAAATTTTCCTCTTCAGCCTCAAGACCTTAAAATAAATAAATAAATAAATAAATAAATAAATAAATAATAAATTGCATTTTTTATTGAGCTTTTTAAATTTCATACATTTCTAACTCAAAAATCCAGACTCACTCAAATCACATCAAACCCATCCATGCTTTCCCATATCCCCTGACTGAACCCTATGCACTCTGCCATACATGCTGAGTCTGATTCATTCTGATGTTTATGCTCGTGTCCTTCAGAGTAAATGCATCCCCTGGAGTCTAGTCGGAGCATTCCGTGATTGTATGTAAGTCATACTCTCCCTTACTCACCAGCAATCAGTCTCAATAGTTTTCAATCTAGTACTGGCCCACCACTTATTTTTCACCGCCGCTTTGGGCCCTTGTTTCATTGAGCTGATGAAGATCCTGCACTTAACACCACCACTGCCAGACACTTGTTCCCTGAGCCATGGATGGGTAAAATTCCGAGTAGAATTCCCATCCTACACTCTACAGTCTCTTACTCTCCAAACCTAGGCCAGTTGTGGCCTACTTTGTGTATGGCACTCTGATGTACAAGGGAACCTTACAGGTAAGAGTTGTGGGGAGCATTAGGCCTCTCTCTACACCTTATTCTACTATGTTCTATGAGCCCTAATTGTTGATTTCAACTGCAGATGTGTCACCTAGTACTGGGCATCTCCCATACATATGTTCTCTGCCTGACCAGATGGCTAACTCTGCAGTAGCCTCTGTCTGATGCAAAAAGAAGAGGGAAAACCTGCAATTCTTTAATGCCCCCCACTACTGCTTCAGAAGACTAATTGAACTACGTAAAATGCAGACTCAAATAAAAGGACCACAGTTTTGAACCTTACTTTTTGTTCTTTCATCCCACAAGCTCTGCTTTCCTTAGTGATGCCTGGAAATATTCATCAGCAGTATTTTATTCATTTTACTTTGAAACTTTATTTACTTCAGTGATAAGGCTATTTTAAAAATGGTTTACAATTTTCTCAAGTCACAGAATTGTATTTATGAATGTTAAACCTTAAAATATTTCAGACACTTCAAGTTAGATTATATTTTATACTTCTCACTTACTGAATTTCATTTCAGTGTGTGGAATTTCAATTGTTCTTGAGCAAATATTATATTGGTATATAGTTTAGTGTGTACAATTAAGAATAATCAGACATATAATAAGTTCACAAATTTGGAAGCCAGGCATGGTGACACACTCCTTTAATCTCAGGACTCCACTGTGTTGACACAAAAGCATAATTCTCACCTCAAAGGGTATAAGAGATAGTTTATTCTAGAGCCAAATATGAGTGAATGTGGCCCAGGAACATCGATTCAGTTACCCCAAATTCCATGTTCCAGTGTCATAACAATTACATTACGTTTTTATAGTAACAGAAAAAGAAAAGCCATAAATCAAGACACATTTCACATACATTGGTGGATACATTCAGTAGGCAAGTCATAGAAAAGCAGGGGGTTTCTACTATTGGTCTCAGATGCTATCTGATGACATTCTGTGCTTTTTGATTGGTGAGGCTTGGTGGTCCGCTAAGTTGATACATTTTATTAATCATAAGAATATTAATTCAGAAACAGAGGTAGCCAATGTTTGGCTATTTATGGGGTTAAACATGTCCCCAGATATCTGTGAATAAATTCTGGATCTGCAACATTCCAGACACTCCACCATCTCTGGAGTGCTAATCAGTTGGTGAGGCTTGCAGGAAGTTCAGTCCAAAGTGCAGGAGGTCTTTAGGGAACTTTCTCTCACAATAGGTAGAGGCAGGCATATCTCTAACAGAACAAGGCCAGCCTGGTCTACATAGCGAGTTTCAGGACAGCTGGTGTTACAGGAAGACTCTGTCTCAAAACAACTCTCCAAACCAAGATAAGACAAGACAAGACAAGACAAGACAAGACAAGACAAGACAAAACAAAACAAAACAAAAACAAAAAACAAAGAAAAAGAAGTTCAAAATTTTGTTATAAAACAGTATTTTATTGGTGAAAATGCAGTCTTTGGCAGGGCTAAAAGCATTAGAAATTATTCAAATAGTAAAAAAATCTTTTGCTCTATTTACTCACTATGAACAAAAATCAACCTGTAGCGCTTGGAGATGCAGCTGAGCAGTATATCTATTGCCAAGATTGTGCGTGACCTCTTGCTCACTAAATCTCAAATAGTGAAAAAAATCACTTGAGAAAGGTATTTATCTGAATTGAAGGTAATGATTTAAAAAATAACCAATAAGGCTATAAAATGGAGAATAATATCCAAAAGGAAGAATGTAAAAGTCCTCTAAGTCAGTTGACAAAGCTAAAACTTGGAGGAAGCACAGAGTAGATTTGTTTGTATAGAACTAACTCTCAGGATACATTCCCCTAGCTATTTACAGCAAGTATACTTGCTATTGATCTTCAATGACCGCTCTTTGACTCTTACACCTAACTTTGTGGTAAGTGGAAACATGTTATGGTTGCTTTGTTCCTGCCTTTTCACCATGTGTGCCTTGGGCATTTGGGGTAGCAGATCATTTTTCCTTCTGAATTTCAAGTTTGCCAGTCATGAACCAAGGCATCTGCATCTGAAAGAAATCATGAGATTCTGGATTTTGAGAATTATTAGGGTCTGAGGAATGAGCATGGTAACTTTTTTCTGAAATTTCCCCTTTTATTTTATGCCCTAAGCAGTATAATTTTATACCTCTTTTGGGTAATGTTTATTACTCAGTGCTTGAATCTAGGGTGGTTTTGATTTCTTTTGATCAATATACTGAATCTGAAACGCTGGTTAGTCAGTGAATGCAGGAAAAATAGGCTTTCAAAGGCCCTATTTATTATATCATGTTCTCTACATGGTAGAAGAGAGAGACCAGCTGGCCAAACACCAGTCAGTTTCCACACATGGAGTATTGCCATCCTGAAAAACTAGCCCCCAGAATTCATGGCTGCTTAAACAACAGACTAGCAACCCCAGCTGATATCTAAACAAGTAAAAGCACCCTATTTAGCTGTAAGCACCTTATCTAGAATTAATACTTCTTTTTTATTTTTATTTATTTATTTATTTTTGTCTAATAGAAAATTACATTGCAGTATTGAGGATTTTTCTGAGGTTATAAAGTCATTTTAGGGGGTGACATCGGGTAATAAATGTTTTTATTTCCTTTTTTTTTAAATTCACCTGTACCTAAGTTTTTAATTTTTAGGACATGATTTCAGCATAGTTTTATGCATGCAAAATCATCAGTCACCTTTTCTTTTTGAATATGAAAATATATTTTTATAGCTCACAAACTTTAGAAAAATCTCATATTCATGAAGCATATTTTTGCTTATATACAACTTATGTAAATTTACATTAAAATCCTATCTCCTAGTCAATAACAGACCTGATTTCTTAAATTTCATCCTTTCTTTTTAGCCATCTGTTGCTTCTACTCTTTTGTAGTGGTTAATTTTACACATAAAATATTCTACATGTGGATTTTTTTGGCACATTCTTGATGAGTCACTTCCCTTGGTTCCACTTCCGTTTTCCAAAGACATTAACCCATATAATTCATAATCAGGAAGCATAGCCTGATACATAAAAACATAAGTAGTAAACAAACTCATGCTTCTAAAATATGATTTTATGTACTGCTTTTAAAAATATACAGTTGTAATTTCACTTATTTCTAGTCAGAAATATTTTCTAAAATAATTTCCCAAACTTAATTCCACAATAAAGATTCATGTATGTGTTACAGAAAAATCAAAGAACAACAGCCAAAGTCAAGTGAGGAGAGGAAGTTTAATTTGACCCTAGTGAGACTGACCCACGGATAAAGAGTCAGACCCCTTCTTCAAGTTGTGGAGGGTTTTTATATTCATATGTGAGGAATATAAGCAGAATATACATAGCATATACATGGTAATTAGATAAGATAAAATATGGTGGCAGAGGTTACAGGGATATGAAAGCTTTGGAAAACAAAGACTTCTAGACTTCCATCCTTGGCAATAATTAGGGGGTAGTGGATGAGACTCCTGCTTAACTCTTCCATGCCTATGTCTTGTCTCAGAGATTTCCTTCTCCAAAGTTCTTAATTACCATTACATTGCACATGGTTTTAGCATCTGACCTGCTCTAACATTTCCATAATATATGATATCATAACTAGATAATTAGTTTTCATATGCTCAAATATTGGAAGCTATAAGATCCCTAATATCATGAATTCTAAAGCCAAATACTGAGGTAAATCTATCATAAACCCCAGTCTTTATTGCTTCAATCAAAGTAGGTCCCTTAGATCTCTCTCACATTGATTCACACATACATACCCCGTACATCTAGACTAGACACAAAATGTGGTGGACACTATTTTACTATGACTCCTTGTGCCCCTCATGTGCACGGTATTACAATTGATCTTAATAAATGGCCATTCATATAAATACTACAAGAATTAAAGTCAATTAAATGTTAGTGGACTTTCTAAGGGTATTCTACATTGTTGGAATCTTAAATTGCAAGGTATTCCTTCTAGCCTTGACACTTCGGTCGATTACCTGGCCATATACTTTGTTTTTGTCTCAAGTTCTTTTAAACCTTTGGGGATATTGCACAGATTTTCTTCTGGTTGCTTTTTTCAAATCTTATTATGAAACTATAGGTATAAATATCTCTCCTTTTTCTAGTCATAGTTCAAATACTCTATTACAAAGGGAAATATGAGAAGGCAACAAAATCCTTAATTTTAACAGCTACTTTACAATATGGAAATAAGAATATGTTACAGTTTTTTTAAATGCCCTGCTGTGACCAGTGCAAAGGGATAAAGTTCGGACCAGGTGTCTCCAGGCTTTGCAGAGAGGAGCACTTTACTGTCCTCCTGGGAAGCTTTTATTTCAGAAGTTTAGTGTTGGAAGTCCACATAGAGTTTACACACAACAAATCCTTATGAAGTGCAAAACACACATGAATTTTTTTTCCATCATTATAAGAGGAAAACAAACACAGTGCACCCAAGACCATGGCAACTGGTTCGGTAACAGACCTCCTTTGATGCATGAACAAACAGGGTGAGGACTGGGTATCCCGTTCCCAACATTCCAGGAGTCAGCTATCTTATCAGTCTTCTTCCAGCACCCTGGGAGCAGACACTATGTAGCTCTCTCAAGTCTCCACATGAGCAAACTGGAAGAAGACTGTTAACCCAGTGAGCTGAGTGCTATAGTCCTTAAGGGAAAACGGAGGTAGCTAGAGTTTTTCTGTTTGACAAATAGAGCTTGACCAAAAGCATTGATAATCATAGTGTTAATGAATAGCTAGACCAGAAAGAAGTCAAATAATTTTACAGTCTATCTCTAAATGACATATGAAATTCACAGAATTGAACAAGATAAAATCACTAGATTCACAACTTTGTACCTTTAGTTTGATTATTTATTATATAGAATTATTATTAAAGAAACTATTTTGGAAGAAACTAGTTAAGTTAAAAATCTCTTTGCCAAAGAGTTTTGCCTCATATTTGTGTGTACATGTGCATACATTGTTAAATGACTCTTAAATTTTCCCTGTTATATTTGTATTGTTACTAATGTAGCTCAGGTTTTTGTGTTGTGTCTATCTATGTTGTGTAACTACCCATGTTTCAGAACTAAAGTTTAAGTTAGAATGAATCAATTCTCACTTGTATCATGGTAAAATGAGAGTTACTTTAAAATTCATGAATTTAAAAAATGTTCATCATTTCAAATGTTCATAAAATTATCTAATATTATCATATCAAAGTTTTATAGTAAACTATAAATTAATATATTGCAAACATATCCTTGTATTAGTCAATTTTCTACCTGGGAATACTATTTTCAAAGTAGTATAACTTGAGCAGGATATAATAAGCAGAAGTGTTTATAAAGCCAGGAATGGGAAATGCAGGAGTATAAGCTTCTGGAAAATTATTGACTTTATTAAAATTATTAGTAAAACATCTTTGATATCTCAAAGGAATTAGAAGCAGGTATTTCTAGTCAAAGAAAAGATACAAAGATTACACGGGCTTGAGTGGAGCTATGACCTTCAGATGAAGACTCTGTCCATCCAAAGCAGTCCTACTGTGAATGCTAAAGGAAAGTCTTGTTTATTGTCTCTGAAATTTCTTATGTTTATTTTAACCACCCAGAGCAACAAGCATTGTAGGTATAGGTGACATGAGTCCATTTCCCAAGGCAATGAGCATAAGTAGGATATAAGGACAAGTTAAAATTAAAGGGATGACCAGTATAAATCTCTCTCTCTTTCTCTCTCTCCCTCTATATATCTATGTATCTATATATCTATATCTATGTATCCATCTAAGAGAAAAATAGTGTGGACCTGTATTGGTGATAAATTTTATGCAAACATTCATATAATTGTAAATCTCACATTTTAAAGATTCTAAAATCCAAAGATCAGTAGATGTATTCGTCTCAATATAAACAATCCAATGCATGTTAAATGTACCTCTCACTACTCACCAAAAGAGCTTCTTTTTATAACAGATAGAGATTGTTACAAAGTTCCGGAACTGGTCAAATGCAGAAAATAAGTGACCACAGGATGCCGAGTCCCAATTGATAAACCTACAATGCAACCCCTACACCTAAGTCTCAGTGAACATTGAAGAAGAGGCTGAAAGAGCAAGATGACTAGGACTTCTTTTGCTGTGCAGCATATTCTTGACAGGACAGGGAAGCTGCATCCATGAGTTCTCAACAATATGATTTCCTAAGCAAGACTTGCATAAGGGCAACACCAAATGACAGGTCAAAGTGGACAGGGGAAATTTCATAAAGTCCTATCTCTAGATGGAGAGTTACAGGCAATCAATACCTGATTAGAGAGCGATAATCAGATTTCTCCTAAACATATATATACACAAGCATCAATAAATGGAATTATTTGTGTGTGTATTCATATATTCATAAATGTATACATAAGTGTATGTATATATGTAACAATAATCATAGATGAGGTTATGAAATTGAGAAGGGAAGAGCTGAGAGAAGGGAGAGGGATTGGTGGACAATAATGCAATACAGTACTTATGTATGAATTCTCAAAAAAATTTTTGAATGAAATTTAACCATATGTTCCATATGAAACTAATAGGCATTCTATGTTATCAGTCCTCATCAAAATGTAGTAAAATATTTATACTTAATTTTACTTCAAAAGCTAAGATACCAACAAGAAATGATGATTATTTTCATTTCTTGAAATCTATTTCCTAAAATCTATTTTAACATATTTTGCTCCTGGGGGAAGGATTGAAATTTATTTACTTCATTGTGAAGCAAAATGATTGTAGTTTATAAGTTTTCAAAATAAGTAGAAATTTAATTTGAAAGTACATCAAAATTTCACAAACAGAAAACAATACTCAACAAAAAGAATATTAGAGGGATAGGCTGATATATCTATATCTATATCTATATCTATATCTATATCTATATATATAGATATAGATATAGATATAAAGTTTCAGTGTAGACTACATTTTTTTTTTGATGTGTGTGTGTCTGTATTGGTGTGTGTGTGTGTCTCAGATACTTGACTCTTTATTTTGCAATACTGAAATTCTATTAACTGATTAAATAATTTGAGTTATCCCAACATAGAAGTAGTCTGTTAGCTTAGGAAATAAATACAATATTTACTGTTTTTATACTTCCACCTTTCAAGTCATAAACCCAAATGCATATTGTAATGCAAATTTAAGTGATTTAATCTTTGATTTTCCATAGCCTAATCTTATAGAATGCTTGGTAAAATCAACATCGACATTATTATGTATTTGAATATTATAATATTCCTTATATTAAAATTCCTCAATAAAATTTTGTGTTGTCTTTTTTCCCTTCATCGCTAAAGTTTACTGTGATGAAATTGTATATTTCATTAGTAAATTATGCTTTTATTTGCTCTTAACATAAAACATTAAAAAAAAAAAAACTGTTTCCAGATTAAAATGACAGCACACAAGTGTGTGTGAGAGGGACTAGGAAGAGAGGGCATACTAGAAACTAATACCTGGATATGAAGAGTGATTGATTTATCAGTATTTGGAAGTTCCATAAGCTGCATTAAGAATTCCACCATAAAGCTCTTTATATTTTGCCCTTATTACACAGTTCTGTAGAAATGCTGGACAAATTCCTTTGTTAGGCTATTTAGAATTTTTTCTTTTTAACTTATCTGTTTGCAATTAAAAAACTTAAAAGTACAAATTTTAAATTAATCACACCACATAAAAAACTAGATATTGAAATCCCCAAACCTTGAAAAAATCCTACCATCGTTTTGAGATCTACTTTGCCTCTAGTCCAGTAGGTACCAGTATTCATGTCTACATGCCACCAGGTGACACCAAATGAGAACTGGGGTTGTTATATGCTGAAACAGGACAAATCACGGAAAGACTGCATATTATTGTAAGTCCTCAATGAACTGAAGTGAAGTGAATAGTAAAGCCAACTGAATTCCTTGCTGCAAGCCAACTATTCCAAAATGAGTAGTATTGAGAATGGCAAAAGCCAAAATTTTCTTCATAGAAATTGTAACAGATAATAAATAATGTGACTAAATAAGAGTTCATAGTTTGCAAGAAATGGATGGAATCACCACGTTATTCTGGATGCAGTTAAATGTAGCACTTGCATGCTTCACAACAGAAAAATTTCAGTTGAAGAATCAGAGAAAGCACTCCCATACTTTATTTTGATCTTCAGGGAAAGACTGATCTCTAACTCTCAGTATGAAGACTTCCTTTTGTTGACTTTCAGGAGATTAGCATGTTTAATAATAACAAAAGGCAGGCAAAACAGAAGGAAACTAAACAACTGACAGAAAATCTTTTTTATATGAATAAAAACCACTTCACCTTTGTACCTAGTAATGAAACTTTTCACTCATCATTACCCGTGGTTGATAGCTGTTCAAGTAAACTTGGTACTTCAGTGGCCTCAGATCCTGAAAGATCTATTTCTATTGGTATTTTTTCCCTCTGGTATTAATCTATTCATCAACATTCAAACATTCACATATCACCTATCTCAAAAAAGCAAAACTTCTACTTAAAGACAAAACGATACAAAAGTACTTCGGATAGTAAGATTTTCTTTATAGCTCATCTTCAAACTGCATTGATCTCTGTTCCTCTCATACCTTTGAGTGACATGAACTTGAAATGGGAAGTCTTTTTGTACTTAGATAAGATAATTGAGTTGGTGTGTTACTCCAGAAAAATCTACCCTACCCTTTCTTATATAGCAAGCCATTACAGGAATAAAACAATGTTATAACAAAGATGAATGAGAACAGAATTGTTTAAATGCCACTGTAGAGTTCAGCGCAGTTGTTTTCAGCAGATCATTAAGGGATTATTACGTGATGTGAGTCATGGGGAAAAACTGCTTCAAATGATGATAAAGCAAATGTAGACTGCAACTTCATGACTAATGAAATCATGAGGGGGAATGGAGTGACATGTGCCAGAGGGTGTGTTTAATAAGGTAATTCAAATAAAAGAGCATTTCCGAAAATAAATTGGCTGAATTTCAAACAAGTTAAAAGTGAGAGGCCTGATATTTTGAAGTTTTTCAACTTCAGACATTAATATATATCAAGTCTTTTACTCAGTAACATGAATAAAAGCAACTGCCTTTGCACTCCTCAAAATATTATGGTAGTATATAGTTTACCTTTTTTTAAATAAAAGGGTTGAGGAAAATAAACTGTATTTTTGGTTGATAAAGAGGGCTGTAATTAATTCTACAACTTATTTTTTTTTTTTAGGTCCAGCTTAACCCATTCTATTTTTTTCCATTGCTCACATTCTCTATAACAAATGTGTTCAGCATACTGAAATCATGCCATGTAGCATGCCCCCCACGCCATCATTACTATGAGCACCGAAAACTGTTTTCTAATAATAAGGTTGCTTTAACTGTTTAGTGTAGAAATTGAAAGTACAGTAAGAAAGAGATGGAGCTATTTCTCCCATCAATATTATGAACATGTGTTATCTGTAAAATAATAAAATCCAATATCTATTGGAAATCATTAGGAAAAACATTGTTCTACAAAAGGTATATATATTATGTTCAAAAATAGAGAAAAAACAGGGAAGGTATTTTAATAGCATGTTTAAAATATTAAAGATAGTTCTCTCTCAATGAATAAATGAAACACTGTGTGAGTTTTTAAGATACAAGTTGCATAAACAAATGTCCATGTGGTCTTCGAGGTTAAGATTTCTTTTTTAATATTTTATGCATTATTTTCTGTGCATGAGTGTATTGCCTGCATGTGTGTAAGTGCACCCATCATGCAATGGCCACTGAGGACAGAAGAAGTGGCTGGAGTTATGCACTGTTGTTAGCTGCCGGGTAGGTTCTGGGAATCCAACCAGGGTCCTCTGCAAGAGCAGCCAGTGCTCTTAACTGCTGAGCCATCTCTCCAGGTCCAGAGTTGTGATATCTTGCTTGAGATCATTGATGTTAATGAAGACTTAGATATTTAATTTTACTGTTTTTTCTTTGTTTCTTTGGTTATTATCCAGTATATAGATTGGAATTTTTGTTTGTTTTAAAAATACCCAAAGAACATTTCTATGCTGTATTGATCTTTTCCCTGCCATCTAAAAACAAACAATGCTCCTCCTGTGAGTTTTGGCATAGTGGCTAATCTTTTTCTCTGTTTCCAAAATGAAGATGAAAGTTCATGTGTTCAAATAAAAATATCAGGAGCTGGAACAATGACTTGTGGTTAAAAGCACTGGCTGCTCTTGCAGCAGACCCAGGTTCTAGTATCAGCACCCACATGACTGCTAGCGTTGCTACAGTTCCAGGGGATTCTATGCCCTCTTCTGACCTCCCCCGGCATTGCACCACATGTGTGCACTTATATACATTCAGGCAATACACTCATAAATATTAAATAAAAATATTCAATAAAGTATTTTTAGAAACAAAATTGTTAAATTAGTTAAAATTATAGCCAAAGTTAGAGCAAACCACTTTTGGAAGAAATGGTTTAAGCTTAAATATAATATTTTAAACCTTGAGCTTGTTGTTTCCTCCTGTCATCAGGAGCTGTGGTCCTCTCCAACAACTAGACCTGTGGTCCATTCCCATGTACCTGGATTTGTGGCCCCTTTGGTGAGCAAGAACTATGGTCCATGCCCCTCCCTGCTCCCATGAACAGTAACTGTAGTAGTTCTGTGTCCCCCCCCCCCCCCCCCCCTTGCATCCCATCCAGCAAGGTATGTGGTCCTGCCGTGAGAACTGGAGCAGAGGTCCCCTCTTGTGATCTGAAGTTCTCACTTTGGGAGTTGGAGTAGTGACTCAGAATTGTGCTCACCTCCTATGGTCTCAAGGTATGATCCCCTCCTGTGAGCCTGAGCTCTGGAACCCTCTTGTCTGACTGGAGCTGCAATCCCCTGACATGTGCCTGAAGCTTTGGATCCCTACCTGAACCACAGTTTGACATTCGTCTCATGGTAGGCTGATGGTGGAACAGAGTAGAACATGGAGGACTTTCTAACTCTGGGCAAGAGTTACAAGTCTTCCCTGAGTGACTGCATTCCCCACAGCCCTTACCCTGAGGTCCCAGGTTGTGTATAGTAGAGCCTTTGCCTCTAACGCTTGAAGACATGGGGAAGCCTATTTTATTTGCATATTCTGTTCTTGGGAGGTCTATTTCTCTGGAGACACTCTCCCACCTCCCCCTGAGGCCCAACTGTGGTGGTCCTCATTCCACATGTGGTCGTGGGTATCCAGCTCTTGATATTGGACCTCTCCCATTACCAGACACCAAGAGGTTTGTCCATTATTTTCCTATTAGCGTTCTACAACCCCAGTCTGCCTTCACTTATGCTTTATTTGAACTTATAAAGATAAAAATTACAGTCTTGGAAGTTAAAAAGATAAAAGTAGTGTAATAACTAAACTGATATAATCCTCAAACTAAAATATGTATTTGTATTTTATAATATAAATTGGAAAGTCCATATGTCTACTATAATTTTGATTATTGCTTAGTGACAAAACTACTACTAAGCTTCAACAATAATGTGAAATTTATCACTTTGCCTATAATTTGAGTTGCCCATTCATTTCCTTTCTGAATTCTCCAAATTGTACAAAGTCATTCAATGTAATCATGTTACTTCTCAAAGAATTGCAATGCTAAAAAAATATTTTTTAAAAATGAATGACTAATGGGAACGAGGGAAATGACTCAGTATGTAAAGTGCTTGCTATGCAAGCATGAGAACCTGAGTTCAAGCTCCGCATCTCCCAAGCAGAAAACTAAAGCCAGGCATGGCCTTGTACATCTGTAACCACAGAATTTGGCAGGGAGAAATACGAAAATCCAGGGGCTCACTGGACAGCCTGTTCTTCCAAAGTAGCTAGCTCCAGTTTCAGTGAGAGGCTCAGGAAGAAAAGAAAGTGGAGAAGCAATTGAAAAAAAATATTAAAAAAGTAAAAAAAATGCATATATTTGAAAAATAATATTTGATTACACAAAATATCTATGCTCCATTCCCCAGGTTTTTATGCTTCTGAATTGTTGGAAAAGTGAGAAAGAAGGATGTGACCACTTCCATAATTTCAGCCTTAAACATATGCAAGTTCAATAATGGTACTACTGAATGGCACAAGTAAAATGTTTACATCATAGCTTCATTACAATTTTGCTGTAAATCTAGTAGCATATGAATGACTCAGAACTTGGAAAGATAAATATTTGCATACAACATTGAATTATAATGAGTCTACAAAGCAATATCCCTAATGATATTTTCTAAATCATTAAATTAAAACTTGAATGTCAGTTGTTCTTATGTAAATATTATATATCTGCGTGTATGTATAAGTGAGTGCATTTGAAAAAAATATGCATTTGAATAAAAACCAGAGGTTCATTTTTATACTTTTATCAGTGCTACAACATATAGCATTTCATATATGGCTATTAAGATTAATGTTCTATTTCTAAACATTTAAATGTTGCTATTTTTAAATGCAATGCTTCCCTTGTAAGAACTGAATACTAATAAAGCAAATGTTCTTATGAAATGTTTGGTGATGTAGAATATGTAGCAGAGAGTTCAAAATGAAAATTGTCTGTGAAGCCAGAATTGTGAATGAATATGAGGTTGCAAGAAGAAAAATTTCATCTACTTTATTCCTATCTCTCATATTTAAACTCTTAGAGAAAAAGTGAAATTCTTTTAAGTTTTGTGACTCAATGTAGGACTTGTTAAGTACAATTCAAATTTCAAAGTCATAAAGTTGTAAACTTGCAATTTTTTATACAGTTGATCGTTTGAAGGGAAAAGTTCACCTCTGAATATTTCATTCAAGGATGCTAAGAATCTGTCACATATTATGCCGTCTTTATTTTGATATATTAGTGTATTCATTTATATATCATTAAATCCATTACCAAGTGTTAAAAATCAATAATTTGTACTTTATTTTATCAATCCAAATTAATTCAAAAAAAGGTATGCACAAAGTTATAATACTTCACTATTGCAGTCACATGCAGAATACAATCACTTAAAGAGAGAAGATATACACAATAGAATAATGGCTGGAAAGTTGCTGAGGTTAGGGTGTAGGGCTTGAGGACATACTGGACAAAAATCCACAATCACAGTTAGATTTGAAGAATGAGTTCCAGAGATATACAGTAAAGCATAGTCATTATATTTATTGATGGTACATTTCATTACTGAAAAATGAACAGTATTCTCATCTATACAGCAGTAACTATGTAGAGCAATGTGTTTCTTAATTAGCTAGATTCAACAAATGCACAATGTATACATACCTATTTCAAAATGTCATCTTCTACATGATAAAGTCATACAAATTAAGTGCAAAAACACAAAGAAAAATTACCCTTGTATCTAAGAAAAACTTATTCTCCTTTCTTTTCCATAATCATCCCTTAAAGATTCCCTATAACAACAAAGCCTCACTGACTTGATAAAGTTTAGGAAAATAAAGAAACACATGCAACATGGAAATATCACCTAGATGTTTTATAGAAAACATAATAACCAATTATCCATGACAAATTAAGTGCTTAAGTATGGAACTGTAGAATGGGGCTGATTAAGAGATTTTGCTTAATTAAGAATCACTATAATCAACTTTTTAAAAAATGTTTGGCAAGAATCAGTGGTTTCTAAGGCTTTTAATTAACTCTTTTCAGGTTTATAAGTGCTTTGGGTTTCCTGTTGTAATCTTCAAAAATGGTACATTTTAATTATTAGCTTCCTTATTCTTTGTGTAATTGATCAAATACTTGTTGAGTACCAATTTTGTAAAGAAAGCTATGAAGGCACCTGTAGGTATGTATTTTTGTAACCCAAGAAATCAACCATACAGGCATCATCACACAGTGGAGGCCTGCAGAGTACTGTCAGGGAGTTGCAGGTTGTGACTAAATAATTAGAATTTGAGTTTACTAAATGTTTCGTAGAAGGGTTAGTAAATATTGTGGAAATTCAAGGAAAACACTTTCAGGATGAGCACATATAAACTATCTTCTTCAAAGCAATGGATATAGTTTGGACAAAGTTATTTTTATTGCACCAACTGAACACATGAAATATAAGACAATATTGGCTCAATAATAATTAGTATATATTTGCTGTAACTTTTTTCGCCTACATCACATCCTTATTGTTTTGTTAATGAACTGATTTGGTAAGATTAATTGTAAAGAGATTTCTTAATTTTGCATTTTAAAATTATAGTCTAAATACTCAGTGATGAAAAGGGAAAAAGGAATTCAAGAGAAGGGGTACATCAGAAGACAGGTATTATCAAGGGGTAATGGGGATACTTAAACTGGGATGGAGGAAGGCTTTAGACAGGGAGAGAAGGGAGAGAAAGAAATAAAGCTTGGATGGCATAAAACATCAAAGGGAAATGTATTAACTCACAACCCCCATGACATATACACATAAAATATCTGAACATGAATGTATGTGTATACCTGAAGGCTATATAACAAGGAACACATTACCAGACAGGGGAAACCTCCCTTTGAGTTGTTGGTCAGAGTAATTCAAGAGACTCCCAAAATAGCACTGGCTTATTGCCATAGCCCATTGATTACTTCCCAGAACTTCAAGATAATATGTTATTGCTGAAGTCAGGATGTAACTGGGACACAGGACTTGAAGCAATGGAGTTGGAACTAACCTGGAAGCCATTCTTCCTGAATACTAGGTCTTATAGTTCTAGAAGATACTATGCTAGCTGCTAAGGGAGAAAATCAATGATTCAAAGCATCTGAAAAGCCTTGAGTATGGTTGGAGTTTCTTACCCAGTATCCTTAGTCTATACTTGGATTCTGTCTGGCTTGAACTTACATGGGACTTGTGCATACTGTCACCATTGCTGTGAGTTTTTATGAGTAACTGATCAACTCTCTGGAAAATTGTTTCCTTGTGATCATCCACCACCTCTATTACAATTTTATACCACTTATTGTTCAATTATCCCTAAGCCTTGGGAAGCAGAATTTGGATAAAAGTGTTCTATTCAAAGGTAAGCAGTCTTCAGCCTCTTATTCTCTGCATGATGGCACATTGTATATCTCTCTGTTAATCATCATGCTTATAAGGTGTTTTCATCAAATCCATGCCCACTCTCTCCTCTCCAACATTCCCCCTTCTGAAAAGGTGGTCTTAAAAATCTTTCAGGAATTAGATAAGAGCTCCCAAATACTTTTGACATTTTTGGCCTTTAGAAAAGAGTGTGTTGCTAAGAGACATAAAGACATTTTGATTTTTAGCCAAGAAACTGGCTACTTTTCTTTGGGATGTTTTTTTTTTTTTTTTTTTTTTTTTTTTTACCCTAACTGTCTAGCCAATTCCCACCTCCTATTCTTATCACACCATTCTCTGAAGCAGTTACCCATATTGCCAATAGGGAATCCAGACGCAGACCACTCTGGCTTCCAGGCTGAACAGGGTGGCAGGATGAGGCAATTGGGGTACCCCTTCAGTGGGTCTATCTAAAAGAATGCCAAATTACATAACTCTTAACTGTAGGGAGAAAAGAATCCTTGACTGGTGCCTAGGAGATGTGAAGAAGTAAAGGCAAAGAGTGGTTAGCATTACAAGTTCTAGACATGGAACCAGAAAAACATCAAAACAAGGTAAATTTCAAATGTTCATATCAGAGTTCATTGAAATTTCTTGATGAGAGCTTCCAAAAGCAACCCTTTATTGTGTTCCTCCTCATTTTTCTTTTGTCTGCCAAGGCTGGACTCAAGAGTAATGGACTCTTTTTTATCTTTATAAAGAACAAAATTTTCATTTCATTGATTCGTTGTATTGTGTTGTAATTTTCATTATCTATTTAATCAATTTCAGCTCTGACTTGTATTATCTGTTCATGCCTTATTTTTGTTCCCAAGACCTACATATGGATTATTAGATCATGTGATATTGCCTGTTTTTCTAAGTAGGAAATTTGTACTCTCAATTTTTTGGGGGGGGGACTCCATTGAATAACATCTATTTTGGTACGTTGTGGTTTTATATTCATTCATTTCTAGGAATTCCTTAATTACTTTTTTTTCTTTTAAAAAATATTTTTATTGCCAGGTGTGGTGGTACACTCCCTTAGTCCCAGCACTCAGGAGGCAGAAGCAGGCAGATCTCTGTGAGTTCAAGGTCAGCATGGTCTACATAGTGAGTTCCGGGCCAGCGGGGGCTACAGGGAGACTGTCTCTAAAAGACCAAAAAACAATTTTTTTTAATTTAGTTTTTGTGCATTTCATGTAATAGATCTTAAATTTAGGCCCCCTCTTGCAACCGCCCCCCCCATATTGCCCCTCTCTGTACTTCATGCCCTCTGTCATATATATCTGCTCAGGCATTTGTATCCTGATACCCCTAAGTGCAAGTTCATCCACTGGATTCTAGTTAGCCTATCATGAGTCACATACAGGAAGATCTACTCAAACTTACCCAGCAGTTATCAGTAGTTAATACTTTTTCAGCTAGGGTTGGGACTTGTTACTCATTTCCCTCGTAATATGCTGTTTGTGTGATTTAGTTGACATGTGTATTGTACATGGTTTCACCATAGTTGAAAGTTCAAATGAACAAATGTCTGATGTCCTGAAAGCCACTGTTTCCTTATATTCGTTCATCAACATTGGCTCTTACACTCTTTTCTCCCTCTCTTTCTCAATGGTCCCTGAGCCAGGAGTGGGTGGTGTTTAATGTAGGAGTTCTATTTAGGTGCACTGACTATGTAGTCTTTTGTTCTCTAATTTTGAACCATTAGTGACCTGTGTTGATTGTACTTTGTTGTATGAGGAATCTTCGTGGTGAGAGTTGAGGGTTGTATTGGTATTCTCCCTACCAACTGTTCTACTATGTTCTGTGAGACTTAGGTAGAAAGGTGCCACTGTAGATGTGTCACTTAAGGCTGGGCATCTCTCAGATATATATTCTCTGTGTGTGACCAGTTGTGGACCTCTGTAATAATCTCCATCTGTGTCAAAATGAAGCTTCTTTGATGAGTGGCATATGACATACTTTTCTGTAGGTATAAAAATCCATATTTAACATACAGTAAGAAATTTTGTTTTGACATATGGCAGAGATAGGGTTTTCTCTAATATATATGACAGTTCCAGCCATGTGTATTTGGCTATACTTACAGTGCCATCCATGAGTTCCCTTGAATAAAGAGGGATTTAAGTCCAATTATACAGCTGTTGATTAACCCCTCTATAAAAGTACCACTAGTGTACTGCTAGAGATACTGCTGGGAAAGGGAGAGAGTCATTCTCTTTCAATGGTGTGACTCTTGATAGTTTAACTAGTCTCCTAGGTTATACCAGGTGGACCCACACTGAAGGACATTTGGGGAGACAATTAGACTCTATAGGTCTTAAGTAAATGATGGACATGAAATTGAGTAGAGGTTAGTAAGTGTAGGTCCAGATTGGGACAGTAATCTAAATACAATAAAAATATACTTTATGAATTTTCAAGAATTCAATAATAAATGGAAAGTCTGTGCTGATAAACAACATAGCATTTAAAATTAAAAACAATTCCACTAAACTAGACAATATGAGGGAACTGGATGAATTTATCAATATGTGTTAGTTACCAAAGTTTAATCAAAATGAAGTAAACAATTTAAATACAGCCATAATGATCAATGATATAGATGTAATAATTAAAAATCTCACAGCTGAAAAAGCCCTGCATCAGATGAATACAGCACAGATTTCTGTAATATCTATAAAGAACTATCAACAGTACAACTTAAATTATTCTATAAAACAGAAAAATGTAACACTTCCTAATTATTTTTTATTTTTTTTTATCTAAACAGAAATCATTTACCTTATTGGATTTTAGTTCTCAAGATGTGTAAAGATTCAGCCTTAGTTGAATTTTTCATTGATGTGAGCTGGGTAAGAGGTCATTTTCAGGAGTACTGTGCCCATCATACTGTCCCCCTTTCAGTGGTACTTGCATCATTACCCGTGTTTGAGTATATTTGAAGAAAGGCTGCTAACACCATATTAATATCAGTGATGTTCCCTTTCTGATTTTATAGTTGTGGTACTGTTTGCAATCTGTCTGAAATGCTCCAACAATGCCTTTCACAGTAAATAAAATCTCACCCAATATACAGCTTGATAACTCATCCAGTTTAACCTCCATGATTTTGTTCTCCTTCTATGGTGTGAACAAAGCCATTTGGAATCCTGGTATTTTCAGAGTCCTAATGATTTAAAGTCCATTATTATCCTGATACTCCAGATGAAGACCCAACATAAAGAAAATTCTCAATGATTAATATTTTAAACCAAATGCAAGATCATAGCAGAAATATTATAGATGCAAGGGCGATTCAATGTGCATAAATCAATAAATGTAAAAAAAAATAAGAACACAATAAACTCAACATTTTGAAAAATAAATAGGTAAATAATTGTAATCAACCTTATAAAGAGATTCATAGATAGAAATCACAAGACCATCTTATTAAAAGTAGGACAAAGTTCAACATCCCTTCATGACAAAAGTCTTGGACTAGCTAGGGAGACAGAGAACATACATAAACATAATAAAAGGCAACATACAATAAACCCGCAGCCAAGATCATGCTGCATGGAGAAAAGCTGAAGGACATTTGGGGAGGCAATTAGACTCTATAGGTCTCAAATAAAAGGTGAACATGAAATTGAGCAGAGTTATTCAGCTTGAAAGTATTTTCAGTAAAATCAGGAATGAAATAACAATGTCTGTATGTTTCCTTCCTCTTCAATAGAATGTTTGAAATATTAGCTAGAGCATAAGACAGTTGAAGGAGTTTTAAGTTGATGCAAATTGAAAAAGAAGATGTCATGTATCTTTGTTTCCATATGATATGATTCTATATATTAAAAACCTTAAAGAGTTCACTAGAAAATCCCTACAGCTGATAAACACATTCAGTAGTATAGCAGGAAACAAAATTAGCAAACAATAATCAGTAGCCTCCTATAAATAAAGGATAAGAGAAAGAAATCAGAAAAACAGTCTCATTTGTGATAGTTCTCTTCCCTCTCCAAAACAAATATCCTGGAATAAATCTAACCAAGGAACTGAAAAAGTTACATAATAAGAACGTCAATACATTGTAGAAAGAAATTAAAGAAGATACCAGAAGATAAGAAAACCCCCCATTCTTATGGTTCCATGGGATCATTATTGTGGCAATGGTCAGCCTACCAAAAACAAATCTAGAGATTCAATGCAATCTCCATCAAAAATCCAACATAATTCTTTATAACAATTGAAAAACTAATATTAAATTTAATATAGATGCATTAGAATAACATCATAGGTTAAACAATCTTGAACAATAAGTTATATTACAGAGTTATGGTAATAAAAACAGAATCATGCTGGCAGAAAAACATACTGCTTAATGGAATAGAATTGAGAAGTCACACATAAGCCCACATACCTAAAGTCATCTGATTTTTAAACAAAGAGGCCAAAAGCTACATGACAAAGACAGTACCTTCAACAAATGGTGCACACAAAACTGGGTAGCTGCTGAGCATGGTACCACATGCCTTTAATCCCAGCACTCAGGAGGGCAGAGGAAGGCAGATCTCTGTGAACTCAAAGCCAGCTTTGTGTACATAGTGAGCTCTGGCCAGTTTGGGGTACAGGGAGACCCTGTCTCAAAAAGACCCCCTCCAAAATACTTGGTAGCTACATGTACAAAATTAAACTGTGTCTCTCATGCTGCAAAAATGATCAACTCCAGATGGATCAAGGACTTCAAGGAAGACCTGATACCTTGAATCTGATAAGAGAAAAACTTGGAAATACAGTAGAATTTATAAGTACAACAATGGACTTCCTGAACAGAACCCTGATAGATCAGGCATTAAGAAAACAATTGACAAATGAGGCTTCATGAAACCAAAAATCATCTGCATAGTAAAAGACACCATTTTTTGAAGAAAGAGCCCACAGAATGAGAAAAATCTTTATCAGTTATAAGTTTGGCATAGTATTAATAACTAGAATTTACAAAGAACTAAAGAAAATTAAATATCAAGAAAACAGAAAACCCAATTATAACTGGAACACTAAACAAAACAGAATTCTCCAAAGATGAAATACAAATGTCCAAAAAACTTCTGGAAAATGTTGTACAAACTTAGTCACAAGGGAAAGGCAAGTTAAATCTAATTTGAAATTTCATATTGCCCATAACAGAAAGGCTAAGGTCATGAATCAAATTGCACGTGCTGGCTTGGTCTTGAAGAAACAGTGTTCTACAGAAATCAGGAAAATTGCATCCAAGAACTCAGAAAATTGTGAAAGCAAGCAAAGGACATGCTGATACTTAAGTCATACAAAAACCTAAGTTTGGAATGGAGGTGACCAAGAAGTGATGCCATAACAAGAGAATTTGGGCAACATATATAGGAATCACTAAAATGGGTTACAAAAAGGAACAAGAAGTTCAATAGGTAGTGAGGTGGGGGTGGATCTGGAAGTGGTTGGGAGGAGAAAAAACAATTAAAATAAACTGCATGAAAATATTTATAAATTGTATAGAATCACTGTAAGTAAATAAATGAATAATACCAATGAAGTTAATAATTTAATAATTTTTACCATATGTACATTTATTTATTTTTCAATGTATACTTTTGTTGAATTTCCGTGCATTTCATATAATAGATCGTAGTCATATTTAGACACCTTCCCTATGTGCATCTCTCATTCCTCCCACAGTATTTCATGTAATCAGTCATATACGTTAATGCCTACCAAATTATTTTTTAATGCTAGAAAAAAATCTATAAAGTGGTTTAGTCATTGAATTACTGCCGTGTAAGCAGGAAGGCCTATGTTCTATCCCCAACAACCATGTAAGAAGACAAAAGCCTAGTGTAGTAGTGGACAACTGTAATACTAGTGCTGTGGAGGCAAATAAAAGCCCAATCCCTGGGTTTCACTGGGCACCTAACATACATGGCAAATTTTAGGCACCTAGAAACACACACACACACACACACACACACACACACACACACAAATACACACACACAAACTACATCTGAAAACCAACATACATTAACCTACATGCCCATAGAGAAGGTTAATTTATCATTCAGAATTTTTTTTTCTGAAAACCTTTTAATAGACTAGGCAATAATACAAAAGGCAGTATTATGTAATGGTGCTATTATATAATTTTTATGGTTATCAAATGAAATTGATACAAAGCAACAAAAGAGTATATATGCTCTAAAATAAAATAGAGTGAAGAGAGAATTTCACAAAAGTTTTTTTCTAGTCACATGATCTTTCCTCTTAAAAAAAAAAAAACCCACAAGTAACCACTTTGATAAGCCATTGAGCTTCATTACCCTATGACCTCACTATACATTATAATTTTATAATTCTTTTTTTAGATAACTTTTTTATTGAACTTTTAAAATTTCATACATTTCCCACTCAAATCCAGACCTTCTCCCCAATCCATACCTCCTCCCATCCCCCCAGTGAACCCTATGCACACTGATATAAATGCTAAGTCTTATTTATTCAGGGGTTTGTACCCAAATGTCCTTCAGTGTAAATGCATCCACTGAAGTATAATCAGTCCATCCAGTGGCTGTATGTAAGTCATACTCTCCTTCACCCAGCAGCAATCAGTCTCAAATATTTCTCAATCTGGTGCTGGCCTGCCACCTATTTCTCTACTCCCCTTTGGCTTCTTGTTTAATTAAGTTGACAGGTTCTGCAGTCAATGCCATTGTTGCCACAGGTTCACATGAGCAAGACTCCAGTGGCCTGGAAGCCTCCATCTTCCTGTGTTCATGAACCAGCCCCTGGCTCTTACAATCTTTCTGCCTTGTCTTCCGCAGTGGTCCCTGATCTGTGGGTGGGTGAGGTTCCGTATGAAAGTCCTATCCTACACTCTACAGTCTCTTATTCTCCAAAATTTTGCCAGTTGTGGTGTTCTGTGTGCATCACACTCTGCTGTACAAGGAGGCCTCACAGGTGAGAGTTGAGGAATGCATTAGCCCTCTCTATAGCCCATATTCCCATTGTTCCATGAGTCTTTTTTTGTATACATTTGACTACAGATGTGTCACCTAGCACTTGGCATCTCCCAGAAGTATGTGCTCTATTCCTGACCTGATGTGCAACTCTGGAGTGTCCTTCATCTGTTGCAAAAGAAGCTTCTTTGATGAGTGCTGCATGGTATGCTTGTCACTCTAAGGTAGATCTCCTCTATCTGGCAATGCTTTCCCTGCCAAGCAGCACCCATGTATACATATGTATTAATGTTCACTCTATATGCATTTCTCATAGGGTTTCCAGGACATCATTTTTCCCTCTAGATTTCCTTGCTCCCTCCCCCCCTCACTCATCTCCATTATTTTCTCCCATCTGTCTTCCCTTCTCCCTCCCTCCCTAGTCACAGTGTGCCATTATCTCCACCCTCCCCTCAATACGTCCAGACTTCCACCATCTTTCCTCTTTTGACTTCCCTCCCTCCCCACACCATGGCCCCTTGCATGTCTCTCCCTCCTCTCCTCCTGGATGATTACTCCCATTTCATTTTGAGTGTTTAAAATAGTTTGGAAAGGAGACAGATGTTTTAACGATTTTGGATTGTTTTGAATCTTATACTGATTCTTGTTCTTGCTTTGTAAAGTGCATGGTAGACAGTGGTCTGAAATACTGCTAAGTGCACCAGAAATTTCAAAGCTCTTCATATCATGCTAAAGACACTATCTCTACAGACTGAAAACACATGGTTCAAGAAACTATATTTCATATAATTTACCCACCCTATTCCCTAATTTTTTCATGTAAGTCATAAATTTATGAAGTTAACATATTCTTGACATATTCTTCCAATGGACAGTGTGAGTTTGACATGTGGATTCTAAATATTTATCCTGTGTCTGTAGGTAAGTTTAACTGTCACCATTCAACAATGTTTTTCAAGATATTGAGACTGTTACAGGGATTCATAGCTGGTAAAAATGCAATTTAAATGACCACCAGCTGCCCAACCCCAACTGATTTATCTAAAATGTAACCCTACACCTGATGCTCAGGAAATTTCACTGAGGAGAGGCAGATAGATTGTAAGAGCTAAAGGTCCAGGTCAACTAATCCTAGATAGAGCCATGAAATATCAGTATGGTTACTACATAAGACTTGAACCTTGACAACATCAGTTGATATGCCAATGTAAATGAGTAAATTTTCACAAGGTCCCAGTTCTTGATGAAAAGCCACAGAGTACTTCCAGGGATGAGCTCCCTGAAAGAATGAGTCCCAACTGCTCAGCCCTAAACACATTTACATGATAGCCCTGCTAAATAGTTCAGTAGGCTGTGTGGATATGTGTGTGTTTGTGTGTGTGTGTGGGGTGTAGTATGTGTGTAATAACAATAATATTTTAAAAAGAGATCATAAGCCGGGCATGGTGCGCATGCCTGTAGTCCCAGCACTTGGGAGACAGAGTCAGGTGGATCTCTGTGAGTTCAAGGCCAGCCTGGTTTACATAGTGAGTTCCAGGACATCTGGGGCTACAGGGAGACCCTGCTTCAAAAAGATAAAAAGAAAAAAAAAAAAGGGATCATAGAACTGAGAGGGAGTGGCAAAGCATGAGAAGGCTTGGAAGGGGAAGAGGGAAGGGTTGAAGTGAAGTAAATACAGTTCTCATGTATGGAATTGCCAAAAAATAAAAAAAAAATTATAGACAAGATCCTTTAGTGACTATTGTGCTTCATAAAAAAAAAAAATCTCTCTCTAGAAATATGGTGCATATATCCCAGGCTTCTCAATTTTCAATTCTCACATCAACTCCCCTCAATCTCAGAGTACACTCATCAGTCAGTATTTTCCACTCTGTAATTTGTAGTTGTCAGGCAGTTTGCAGGCAGAAAGGTTCAAAACGAGACATTGCAAATGGAGTATTTTTAAAGCACCGTTGCAATTTCGGAAAACTCTTTTGCTTTGACCAAATGCTTGTTGCATCTATTACATCTGCACAAAAGCTGTCTTCCTCCTTCCAGACTTTCTTGATCCTTTCCTTTATGTGTTAATGGTTTCCTTCAACAGTATTAATTTAAACAGTCTCCATTCCAGATTTTTCTGGGATAACCCAACTGAGAAAGTATGTTGTACTTAAACCAACTCAATTGTATCTTTTAAAATCATTTAAAACGTGATTTCATTTTTTTCAATAGACATCTGCAAGGGTATAAATCAGAATTAAGAAATCAGAATAACAATTCATATTTTCTTATTTTATTTATTTATTTATTTTAATGTGTATGAGTGTATTGCCTCCATGTATGTGAGTGCCACCATGTTGTGAATGCCACGGGGGTCAGAAGAGGGTTTCAGATTCCCCTGGAACTGGAGTTAAGGAGGCCATAGAAAAATTTGTAACACTTCGGATGAAGTGTTGTAAAGAGATATTTGGAATAGAATAAGATCATTTGTATCAACTAAAAACTTTATAAAATTGGAAGAGGCTCAGCCAATACATGACTAGATTCAAAATCAGATAACTATAGTTTAATAATCATTAAAATGTTTAAATTGTTAATTTCCATTTTACTTATAAAATAGGAATATAATTAATCATTTATTTGTTAATTTATATAAAACAATTGACTATTGTCTTTCAAATTTTAGG
>NW_008352267.1:8431858-8496019 GCF_000622305.1 Nannospalax galili
AAATAAAGATAGTCTTATTTATGAGTTTATTTTGAACATTAAAGCACCTTAAGATCTTAATGTCATAAAGCTTTTTCAAAATATTGAGGCAAATGTAAAATATTTACTGAAAATAACATAAGAAATAGAGGGATAATTAAAAATGACTCATAAATATATTTTATAACTCATCAGTTGATTGATATGAATAAGCAAACTCCCAAAAGGTATTCATCAAGATGCAATCCTGAAAAAAATACTTTTCAGATATTTTATTTCACAAAAGAAGTTTGTTTTATAAAAGACCATCTCTTAGTGAAATTTCTGCTGCTCTGAGAGATACTACATACTGAGAAACATAGAAAGGAAATAAAAATATTTGTTAAGACCATCTGTTGGTGGTTTTCCTGTTGTGTCATACAGTTGAATGTCAAGTTAGCATGCAAAATCCCTAGTTAAGCAATCAGTCTAAGCTCATTTTTTTATATAAGAAATAGCCAACTTATAATTATCCATTCTGTGATAACTTTAATCATCCTTCAGAAAAAAGCCTTCATTGCCTAGCAACTATTAAATCTCTTTCCTCTTTTTCTTCTAGATATTTGTTCTTTAATATGAGTTTTTGCAGATGATCAGAATCATATCAGAGACCTTCTAGCCATGCATCAATTAATCACAAAGAAATGTGTATTTCTAGATTTTTCTAGTCCCTTAGAAGGGTGAAGGTAATGAATTATACTGAAATTAGCTAATTGGAATAGAAGTATTAATGTATTTATCTAATCATTATTACATTTTCTTACAATTATGCATCAATTATGGTTTTATTTTGAATATTTATTTTATTCAGAGTTTTACTACAGAGTCTGGATTGGCCTCAAACTCATGGCAAACTTCCTTCATCAGGCACCCCACTCCTGAGATTACAGGCACAGGCATATCATGAACAGCATATATCCATTTAAAAGCGTCTAACAGGTTTTATTTGAAATGTCATAAAAATAGCACACTGTTCTTATTTATAAGAAAACATAGATAGCACTGAATTCATTGTGGACATTTACACATTTTACATGAATGAGAGATATTTGTTTGAACTTAGTACTTTACTAATTCTCTCACACTGCAGGTTGTGAAGGTCTGAGAACTGATCTGAAATCAATTCAGAGCTGGAATGGGAGGCCTCAGTTCCCTGGGAACTTGGATGCTGTTCTGCAGTTATTCCTATCATGAGACTGACTGTTCCTTGAACCGTATTAAATGTACATAAGTAAGCTTGTATAACGAAGCCACATAGCTAATAAATTTATAAGTAAAGAACAGAATTTTTAATAGCATAGAAGGACAGATACGATTCTAAAAAGGGCTGAGCCCTGGAAACACAATGGTAGTGCACATATCATGATGGTACTGCAAACGTCATGATAAGTTGTCTTGAGAGGATCATTTTCTCTTCCTCTTGTTGTACCATAAATAAGGTTGTTTATTAGAATAAAGTATGCATTGGTTCACACTCCACTGCATCCCCTACGTCCTGATTTCTCCTGCATCTATGCCTCGGGGTCCCCAAGCCGATCAGGCTTGAATTGTGGTCACTGAACCCTGATAGCAGGTAACTTTTGATAAATCATAGAAAACACTGTCTTCAATAATTTAACAGGAAATCTGCGTTATTTTACTTTGACTTTGGAATATGATGCAGTGGAAAGGAAATCAGTAGATGCTGTTATTCAGGTGTTTTTCTTCTTTCTGCATTCATGTTATCGTCTTCCTTTGATTTTCTTTTTATACATTGATAAGTAATGTATTTATATCTTTTAAAGATGTAAAAATTTTAATTACATTTATACGTGGGGGGGTATGTGCATTTGTAAATGAAGGTCCCCACAGGGTCCAGAAGAGGGTGTAATATACCCTGGTTCTGGGTTTAGAGCAGGTTTTGAGTCACCCAGCATGGTTGCTACGAATCACCTGCAAGAGCAGTAAATATTCTAAACTACTGAAACATCCCTCCAGCAGCTTGACAGATATTTCCTGAGAAAGAACATTAAGTGTACTCCAACTTCATCACTAGTTATTATAATAATCTATTCTATGTATAAAAAGGAGATGATGATACAAAACAGACATCTAAGGAAAAACTATGGTCAAAAGATCCTCCAACAATACTGGCCATTGCCCCTGTTCTTAATTACCCACAATAACTTCATGGCAGGATCCTATTGCTGAAGAAGCAGCATCCATATATGAATTGAAGAACAAACAAAAATAAATCAATTTGGTGCTTACTTCAAGTCTCATCTCTACCTTCTAGTTTTTTATAATGCTTAAAGGCTCTATGCAAACCAGGTGAAGAGAAAATTTAGCATAACCTGATCTACATGTGGATCCTACCATCTACAGCAACAACTGGCAAGGCTGAGATACATCTACTGGTTCAATAGTGGCAGGAATATTATAGGAGTTATCAATTACTTTCTAACTGGATTTAATATCCACTTCATAGGATGAGCCCATACATGACACTGAT
Source organism: Nannospalax galili (assembly GCF_000622305.1). Lineage (NCBI taxonomy): Eukaryota > Metazoa > Chordata > Mammalia > Rodentia > Spalacidae > Nannospalax > Nannospalax galili. The sequence goes on from NW_008352267.1 coordinate 8,434,368, forward strand.
ACCAGGCCTAGGATCCTGAGACTAGACAGTCCACAGGCAATAGGGGAAAGTCTAATACAACTGTTCTGATAAGTATATAAATTATTAAACATACTTCCAATAACTTACTGTTATACTCATAGATTAGTGCATCATTTTTTTACAAAAACTTTATTAAGAAGTTCATACATGCGTATAAGATGTTTTGATCAAATCCATGCCCACTCCCTTCCCTCCAACATTCCATCCTCTAAAGAGGTAACCCTAAAATGTTTTAAGGATTAGATAAGAGCTCCCGAATACTTTTGACATTTTTGGCCTTTGGAACAGAGTATGTTGCTAACAGGCCCAAGGACATTTTGTCTTTTAGCCAAGAAGCTGGCTACATTTCTTTGGGGTCTTTTTACCCTAACTGCCTAGCCAATCTCTACCTCCTATTCTTATCATGCCATCCTCTGAAGGGGTTACCAAAATTGCCAATAGGAAATAGGGATGCCGACTGCTCTGGCTTCTTCCATGCTGAACAGGGATGCAGGGTGAGACGACTGGAGAATCCCTTCAGTGGGTCTATCCAAATTGTAAAACTTTTGTCTCTAAGGGGAGAAGAAAGTTCTTGAACCATAAGGAACTAGACAAGGAACTAGAACCCCCAGGAGAGAAGCACTCTTATTCAAAAAAAAAAAAAAAAATAGTGGTGAGCTCAGAAAACTACAACTGGCCATTATCTAGAGAATAAGAGATTGCAGGGAGTTTATTCATTAATATGAAACCTATATCAAATTTCAGCCTATCAAGGCTCAGGAATCATTGTGAAAGGTGGAGAGGAGATAGATTTTTGTAAGGGCCAGAAGAGGTGGATGACAATAAGGAAGGTGTTTTCTCCTTTGCTGGTGTTGTAACAGCATGGACAAGTCCCAGTTCAGCTCAGTCCAGACAAAATCCCAGCTTGGATGTAGACAAGTGGACAAGAAAACCTAACTCTACATGAGAACTATTGGCAACCAATAATTGCTCAAAGGACAGAGACTCTTGTTCAAGGAAGAGAATCTTAGTATGTTGACCAGGCTCTGCTGGTTGAACCCAAAGGGGTTGCAGATGTGGGGGGTGATCTACCTATGATAAAAATGTAATGGGTGAAATTCACAATAACTCAATAAAAATTAATTTTAAAAGCTTGTCTTTAAATTCTTGAGTGATATTTCACAGAAGTCAAACATTATTTCTAGTTTGTTTGCATGGGTGTGCACGTGTATGTGTGTGTTTGTGCAAACACTATGTATGAGGGAGTTGTTTATGTGACCATGAGTATATGCATATTTATCTGTGCATTTCCACATGTCTGTGTGTGCCTGTGCATGTGGAATTAGGATGTCAGTGTCTAATGTCCTTCTGTGTTGTTCTCCTCTCCTCCTTAATACTTGAGACAGGGTCTCTCATTGAACCTGATGATCACGTATTCTTCTGGTTTTGATGGCAGTAAGCCCCAGGTTTCCACTAGTTTCTACTATCTGTCTTTTCATTTTATTTATTTATTTTTTAAATTTTGGTATTGGGGATCTGAACTGAAGTTTTCATGTGGTGTTGGTTTGAATGAACAATGTCCTCCATAATTTCTCAGTTATTTGAACACTTGGTATGTGGTCCCCAAATGGTTGCACTATTTGGGGAAGGTCATGAAACCTCTGGTTGTTGTGTCATTTCTAGAGGAAGCATGTAACTGGTGATGGGTTTTTACAGTTCATTTACAGCTTCCAATTTCTCTGTCTGATACCACATTTGTTTGAAGATGTGAGCCCTTAACATTTGCTTTGGCCATCTCCTCCCATGCTTTCCATACCATGATGGACTCTTACCCTTCTTGAACAACAGGCACAATTAAACTCCTCCTTCTATGAGTTGCCTTGGTCACGGCATTTTATCACAGCAACAGAAAAGTAGATAATTACTGGGACAAACAATTTATTGGCTAAGCTGTCTCTTCTGCCTTCATTTTTAGAAATGTGACATCCTTATTCTTCCTTTTTCTTTAGCTGTGATTTATCATCAATGATTACATGCATGCTGATGGGTTTCATAAAAATTATGTTCATATAAACTGAATATTTTTCAATATTGATATGTCAGAAATACTTGGTATAAAATAGCTCTAGGTTAGACAAACACTGCCTCTGTGTTCCCCATTACATGAAATTTCCTTCAGTACAGTAAGTAGTAAAACAAACTTATTCAGGCGAAAAAAAAACAACTATGAGTATAAAATCTATATAATATCAGAATGGGAAAGTAACTCATTTGGCAGAGGTCTTAAATGACATGCATGAGGCACAGGTTATTCAGGAGTGGTCAAATAGGCATCTAATCCCAGCACTTGGGTGGTGCAAGTAGGGAGTTAATGTCATCGTCACCAATATAGTGGCTTCTAGGACAGCCTGGGTCATTTGAAACTCTTTTTAATAAACTAGGAAAAATTATCACTAAAATTGTATTACAAGACAAAATGGTATGTATATTATTTGCATATAAATAATTTTATCAAAGTAGTAAGAACATAGATAAAAAATAATATCATCCATTGGGAAAAGCATTACTTTTCCTGTTAATATTGTTTCATTTTGACCTGTTTTGTTAATTTTAATGTCTATTTTTAAATAGATTTCAGTTTCGACTAACTATATAGATCAATATGACTTGTTTAACATGGATCTGTTTTGCACAGATCATTGATCAGAAATTATTTCATAATTAGTAGTTACTAACTTATTGCTTTGCTTGAAGATATAGTCTAGGTTTGTTCTGTAACCATGTCTTTGGAAAATAAAACCTTCCAACCTGGCGGGAAGTACATCGAGACTCAGGATCTTCTACAGGAAGGTGAAACATGTCATCCCATAAGTAAACTCTTAAACTCAGGAAATAATTCAAATACTTCAGGAAGTCCTTGAAACTGACAAAATATACTAGGCCACACCTTCAAAAAATGCATATGAGAACCTACCAGACAAGCTGAGCTGCCTGGAAAAGACTCAGATGAACTGAGTTGCCTGGAGAAGACACTCTTCAACCTGCTGATCTGCCTGCAGGTTGTTCAGTGAGTTCTAGGTTTCTTCCTTTTATGATCTGTCACCAATGCTGTGGTGGGCTTTTGATGAGACAGCTGTCTTTGAGTAATTTCTGATCCTGTAAATAAACCCTCACTCATACTGCTGTAAGTAACCCTCCCAAACTCATGAGCTTAGCAAGTTGGACCCTAGTGGTGTCCTTACTTTAGTCTGTCCTTGTTTCTTTATCTTGGATGAGTAGACCTTTGTTCACATCTCCCATAGTGTTGCACAACAAGGAATAACAATTAATTTTTTTGATCACACATTTAGGAAAGTTTTACAGAACGATTGATTTTATCTGTTAATATTCAATTAAATTGATAATTATTACTAACCAAATAAAGAATATTCTTTTTAACTACCAATTACTTTATTCCTTTAAGGAGCTATTAATGTTGAAAGACAAAGACTAATAATAATTATGAAAGTCATTTTTGATAAGTCAATGAAGTTCTATGATTGACTATGGTAATTGTTACACTTCTCCCTGTTCATACTCTGAAATATTGTGTTGGATCATTTTTATGAAAGAAATATATAATATGTGAATGATATTTCAATGAGTTATTATTAGTTGATTGTTATATATATATATATATATATGGATAGAAATATCAAATTTAAAATTTCCTGGAACTAAATGGGCAACATTTTTCCATATGATCACCACAACTGAAAATACCTGAGAACAAATCAAATATTCTCACCAAATGACTCTGAAATTATATCTTTACCTCTACATGCTTCCAGTAAAGCAAAATAGTGCTTATCTTTTCAGCTACACTTGACTAAGTAGATAAATCATTGTTCTGAGCCAACTGTTACCTTGATTATTGTCTTTTTAATTTCTGTGTGTTGAAAGCCAGGAAAAATCTGAGTGTGTGCTGTTATCTATAATTTCACCATTCAGGATATTGAGGTCGGATCATTTTCATGTGTATGAACACAGCCTGCTCTACATAATGAGATCTGTGTCAGTCTGATCTATAGAATAAGACTGTCACTCAAAAGGAAACAATAGGCTAGCCTTGGTGATAAACATCTGTATTCTCAAGTAAAAGCATAAACATAAGAAATTCAAAGTCACCCTTGACTGCATAGAAAGTTAAATATCATATTGCGCTACATAATACCTTGTGACAAAAAACAAAACAAAACAAAAACAAAACAAAACAAACAAACAAACAAAAAAACAAGATTGGGTTCAGGTAATAAACAGAGCACAATTGCTCCATACTGATTTCCCCAAGAAAGTACTAATTCATCGTGCTGGATAGCTTTAGTGTCAACTTGACACACTGGGTTAAGGGAGCCTCAACTGGGGAATTTCCTTTGTTGGACTCGCCTGTGGCCAAGTCCTTCGGGCATCTTCTAGATTGTTGAGTGATGTGGGAGAGCCAAGCCCACTGTGGGTGGTGCCACCCCTGGGCAGTTGGGCCTGTGTTGCATAAGACAGCATGTTGAGTATGGGCCAAGAGAGCAAGCCAGTAAGCAGTGTTCCTCAGTGGTCTGTGCTTCAGCTCCTGCCTCCAGGTTCCTGCCCTCAGTTGCTACCTTGGGCTCCTTGATGAACTGTGACCCAGGAGATGTAAGATAAAATAAACCCTTTCCTCCTAAATTGGTATTGGTGAGAGTGTTTCGTCACAGCACTGGAGAAACAAACTAGGACATTCGCATTTCCAAGTATGAACTCCTTCACTAACAATTCAGTTTCCCCCACTCCAAAGTGGCATTGACTTTTTGGCATTTTGATGAGCTTCAGTCTGAGGGTGATGCTTATTTTTAGAAATAGCTCATTTTCAGAAATATTTTAAAACACCACTTTAGAGTAGTTAGCTTGCTACAGTTTTCTCTGAGTTCCTTAAATATTTTATTTATTTTTATTTTATGGGTATGAGTGTTGTGCTTGCATGTGTATAAATGCACCCATATCATGCAATGCCCACAGAAGATGGAATAGGGTGTCAGAGCCCCTGGAACTGGAGTTATGGATGGTTGTTAGCCACCATGTGGTTATTGCTAATTGATCCCGGATATTCTGTAAGAATAGCCAGTGTTCCAAAGTGCTTAGCCATCTCTAGCCCTATCTCTAGGTTCCTTAAACATTTTGGATATTAATCAGGTATCATGTAGTTGGCATATATTTAACATATACAGTATGTATGTTCTAATTCTTTCAGTAGTCTCTTATTCCTGTGGTGCACTTTTCACTTTGCAAACAAATTTCATTATAGTGTAATCCTCCTATTCATGGACTTTTGCTCCTATTCCTTATATTTATTATTTAACGTGAAAGGAAAGTCATTAGACATAAGAACATCATAGAACACACCTACTGTTAATCGTTGTACATGTATATTTAACATCTGATGTATTTTTATTTTACAGCTTTACTATTTCTTTTTCTTGTAAAATCATGTCTTCTGCTACTAGGGATGACATTACATTGTCTTTTTCAAGTTTGAAAATTTATTCCAACTTTACTCATTTTCCATAATTTTTTAATGGAAAATTTCAGTATTCTATGCAAGGGAAGTGACAGAATGTATGAAGTCTAGTGAGGGGTTATGAGAGGCTGCCAGTTTGAAGGCGAATAAGATGATTAAGATTGATTAAGATGTTCTGTATAAAATACACAAAAATTCAGTAAAAATTTTTAAGTAAGAATGAACATTCTTATTTTGAAACTTAGGGGAAATGCTTTCACCATTTTTTTTTCTTTTTGTATACAGCCAAATATAGATTTGTCCTTATGTTCAGGTACAGTCGTTCTGTATTAGAATATTCTTTGTTACTATAATAAAAGAGCTGCAGTTGGATACATTTACAAATAAAGCTGATTGGCTTACCTTGCAGTTTTGAAAGATCAAGGACAAGACATTGACATTGTCTTGTCTCTGAAGAAGAGTTCTGTGTGGCAAATGGTGCAACAGTATGTGATTGAGTGTAATTGGGACATTATAGCACATGACAGGGAGACAGAGCAACATGGAGGTTAATCTCGGGCTTTCATATCACCTTACTCCGTACATCCTAGAATTCCTTCAGAATTAAACCATTTTTATAAAAGGACAGCAGTATAAATGGCTTAAAATGCTTCCATTAAGCTCTACAGCTCTATGTCATAGTCCACACTACATTCCAAAATAGAGGCCAAGCTTTATTATGTGAACACACAGAGGACCACTCATCCCAAACCTGAAACAGCAACTATAAACCAAATTCATTAAAGGTTTTTTCTTGAAAAGTTGATGAATTATTTTTCAAAAATTTTTCTGCCTCAAAGGAAATTATCAAAATTTGTTTAGTTTTCTGTTAATTTAATGCATTGTTAAGTGTTGGTTTATACATACTGAGTACCCCTTAAGTCCCTGGAATGTTTTCCAATTAATCATGTTGAACTAGCTGTTCTGTTGAACTTGTTTTGAAGCTTTTTTGAGGGTATTTGCTTCTGTGTTCATAGGGAATACTGGCCCATAGATGTCTTTTTTAAAAGTTTCTTTTTCTAGCTTTGTTTTTGTTTAATGCTTGACTCATAAAATGAGTTTGGCAGTGTTTCCCCTTTTGCAATTTTTTAGAATAGAGTGGATTGCTATTAGTTTTTTTTTTAAAGTTTGGCAAATTTCAGAAATTACATTGTCATATGGGTTAATATACACTAGGCAAATTACACCCACCTTCACTTCTCTCCTGAGAATTAGTTGGCAAGTAAATAATAAATAGATAAAACTTAAACCACAGAATATGTTCAGTGTGATAGTACTGTGTTCAGTGTGTGAGTGTGTCTCATTATGGCTGTGTGTTCATTTCATGTGAATATGAGTCTGGCTCTCTTTCTTCTTCTTCTTCTTCTTCTTCTTCTTCTTCTTCTTCTTCTTCTCCTCCCTTCCCCCCATCCTCCTTCTCTTTCTCCTCCTCCTCCTTCCTCTCTCTCTCTTCTCTCTTTCTCTCTGTGATTCAGCTGTACCTACATCCTAGTTAATAGAGAAAAGTGAAATTTAATGTAAATTCAGTACATAGAAACATTGTGGCATGGCTACTGAAAGCACAAAATGAACCTGTTCTCCAAAGAACAGGAAAGTACTTATGAAGGCTCTATGCATCTCAGGTTCTTTAAATTGATGTCGCACATTACACCATAACAAGACTTTGCATGACCTTAATAATAACATCTTTCGCTCGTCTTAGATTTATATATATTTTTGTGTGTATACAGATAGGCAGTTAAAAATTATAATTTATCAAGGCAGCAAAAAATATACATTATATTCATAAATAAAATAAATAAAAGCATATACATATGTATACAATTAAATCTATTATAATTGCTCAAGTAAGCAATAAGATTATCCTGAGTGAGCAACATAAAAATCAGTAAAAATTGTAAAGAATTGTGTAAACTTTTTTACATATCATGTGGCTGTTTACTTAGCACTATGTTTGCTATGGCAGTTTATAAAAATTATGTGGTATTTTTCAGATAGTATCATTGGGCAGAGGGCAAATACTCATGGTTTATCATTAAACAATATACCAAACAACAAACCATCTGATTTTTGTTCCCAACAAAAGATATGTGTGCTTTATATTGCTTAAAGTGCAAATGTTCTATAATGTTTCATCTATAGCTTTCCAATGTCAATAAACTTAAATAAAGGGACTTCTTACTGAATAACACTGATAAGTTTGCATTATGCTTAACAGTTGAGAAAGGGTATCACATGCATCTTATTTAAGTCTAACAAAGCTGCATGGCAGACAGCCTAAATGTTATTATCACCATGCTGCTAATGGGGAACCTGACAGCAAGACATATTATTTATAGGCCATTATTTACTAAGCTTAGCCCCGAGTGATACAGAAGATTATGATTAAAAAAACAACATGATTCCTACCTTCCAGTGAGATCATCAAAAATACAATCAACACAGCACAAAGCATCTGAGGAATATGGTAACTCAGAAAGGCTTCTTAGAGAATCAGTGTCATGATAAATTGATTTAAGCTGAGGCAAGAGGTTTAAAAATTGAGAAAAAGAATAGCTTCCAGGAAAATAGAATTTTAGAGGTATGAAATTACAGAGTGCACTGTAGAAACAGAGAGACTAGTATAATGATCACAGGAACATGGCAGAACTGAAGAATTTCAATGATAAAAATAGTTCTGATTATTGTAAAAAGTGTAAATAGACCCTTCCATCTCCCCCGCTGTTCTCTGCTCCTAGTTTGGGCCCTGTGCCATCCCTAGTCTTGGGGCCCCAAACACCTGGGGAACTGGTGCTGCTTCCTGATCATTTTCACCCAGACCAGCTTGGTGCCTTCGTTAGGCTCCAGGAGCACTGCTTCTGGACCTGGCCCCGCCCTCACCTCTCTCTGCTTCCCTGGACCTGCACCACGGGCTAACTCTCCTAACCTGCTCTCCTATCCTCAGGCCTCTTGGGCTAGGTCTATCGCACGGCCCTCTGCACCTTAACTCCCCCAGCCTCATTCACCCTTCCATCTCCCCCGCTGTTCTCAGGTAGACAGTTTTTAGATCATGAAATAACGTTAAAAGAAACAAAAAAAAGGAATAAAAAAAAGACACAAAACAATAAGAGAACAGGGACAAAACTCTAGAGAACACTGTGAATAATAATTCCAAGGAGAATAAAGATGAGCAGCCAATGAGGAAGTACAGACACCTGGAAAGCATGGCATTTTGGGAGTAAACAAACAGAATCAAGAAAATGTCAGCAAATGTCACAAGCAAATCCACCATCACATTAGACCCATAATTAATAGTGACCACTGAATTTAGCAGGAAGAATCCACCATTGGCATTAATTTGAACTATATGGCAGTTGTTGGAGGCAAAAGTAGCTTGTAGGGACAGAGAGACAGGCACAGTAAAATCACCAGAGGAACTGGAAGAATACAATTGAATATGAAGCAGTGGATAGTAAAGATGTGGGTTATTATTGGCAAATGATTTTCATTAAGGGAAGTTTTGATTATTCTCCAAGAGTAAAATAATGTTGTAAATAAGTACATCCTGTAGAAAATCATCAAGGTCAAGGGAAAATATCCATGCATTTTAAGAATTGTAAAAAAAACATGGAAACTGTAGGAATGGTACATGTGTCAATTATGGGATCCATGTGAAGCAGGAGACTCTACATTTCCACAAAGTTAGGGTTGTCTAAATAAAGTGATAACACACAGTCAATCAAAAATAAAATAAAATAAAAAAGAAACAATAGAGTATAGATCATCTGTCTTAAATTTTTTGTGTACCTATTACATTTCTCAAAGGTGAAATGTGTTTTAATTTTCAGAGATAAAAATTCACTACATCTGCTTGGAAAATAAACAGTACTTCCATTATGCCCAGACACATTCAATTTAAAGGAAAAAATATGAGTTGGAGATATGTCTTAGTGGTTAAGAGCACTAGCTGCTCTTGCAGAGGTCCCAGGTTCTGTTACCAGCACCCACATTGCAGCTAATAACCATCAATAACTACAGTTCCAGGTGATACTACACACTTTTCTGACCTCCACCAGCATTACACAACACATATAAAATAAAAAAAATAAAATTTATACATAAAGGAAGAATAGTGTAGCCACTGATTCCTTGATATTAATAACAAATGGTAACAGTCTAAATTCTTATACTTTGTGTATTAGCTTGTATGTTACATTTTTGGAAAATTATCTGTTTATAATATGTGCAATATATATATATATTTAAATTAACATAGATGATGAAAAGAAACCATATGACTATACGTTTTTCACTGATTGTAAAAAACAATACAGCATCAGTTTTAAATAAATCATGTTTACAGCATATATTGCAAACACAAGAGCAACTACTAAAACTTTTATAAGATCAGATAACTAAACATTTGATGAACATGTTAAAAGTGAGTATGCAAAATATGAATGAACAGAAATCTAGAAATAAATTAGAAATTAAAAAAAACCCAAAATTGAAAAAGTTAAACTATTAGATCTCAAAGAAATCAATCCATGAGTATTTTAAATTACATAGATAAATTCATATTATAAATGCAGTCTTTCTTTAGAATTCCTAAGAGGAAGACACAGGTAGAGAGTTCAAGTAATAAGTACACTAATTATGAAGACACAGTACAAAATAATAGCAACAAATGGCAAAAGGTGTACCATGTAAAAGGGAGCACAAGCACAAAAGGTTGTTTATGACACTATCAGAATAAAACCAGACAAAAGTCAACAATGTTTAATACAAAAAGGAATACCTGATATCAATAACTGTCCATTCAATAACATATTTTTAAAATGTGAACAAGCTCCAACAGTGCTCAAAGCACAGGTAGGAGCCCAGCATTCCCTCTGTAACTGAGATAGTAATTCAGCAGTTATTTGGTAGACATATGGAAAAGTTGAAAGATACCATGACTCATGTCATGTATCAGAGAGATATGCACTACCAAATCTAGCATGCAGGTGTCACTTTACATTCTTTCCTGGTACAATTAAGAAGTAATATTAAAGTCGGATAATTTTACTATTAAAATAAATCTCAATAAGTTGAAGATTATATAGAACTCGGTAGCAAGGAGCTCTGATAAGAATATTTAGTAATCAACTAAACTAAAATATTTAGAAGACATCTTCTAAACAGCATGTCAACATAACCAAATTATTAATATAATTTCAGCTGTGAAAGGTCATTACGATAATATGTGGATAAAGATCATAGTTTCAACGTGCATAAAATCATAAAAATGTTAATATATGTTTATATGAGCTTGCTTACCATGACATGAATACAGAATCAAAGGATAAACTGGAGTGTGGATCTTTTCTTTCACACTTTTTTTATATAGGTTTTCTTGTTTTACACAGATTTGTACACCAGGGAAGCTGGTCCCTGGTCTTCCATTGATTCTCTTTTTCTGCCTCCATCTCACAATTAGAGTGCAAGGATCACAGATATGCGCTACCATGTCCTGCTTTTACATGGATTCTGTGGATTCAAACTCAGATGTTCCCGCTTGTGTAGCAACAGCTTTACCCAGACAGCCAACTCCCTAGACTTGTCATAGAAGTTTAAAAATCAATAATCTGTTTCTCCCAAACAGAAAAGTAAAAATAAAAAGAGGAAGAAGCAAATTAATTACAAAGAGAAATATAGATATTCATATTAAACAGGTGCACAGTAAAGAAAGCAATAAAAACTTTAAAAAAATGTGAGCAAACATGAATTGTACTTATTTATAAAAAGGGAAAAATTTATCAACATCAACAACAAAGAGACCTACCTAAAAATAAATCAATTGATGATTATGTTAAAGAACTGAAGAAAAGTCTCCTGTTACCATTATTATTTTGAAAGTCAAAAATTAATTTGATGAAACATTTTTAGAAGCTGAGCATTGAAATCCATAAAACACTATTTAAATAAAATATTACTGAATGAAGGGAGTCAAATAAAGGGATAGAGGGTAGAATATCTGCATTAATGATTTAAGTGAACATATTGCATTAGTTTAAATTATACAATCACTAGGCTTTATTATACATGAAAAATGGTCCAATAGTTATACACGCCTCTGGTTTTTAATCCGAATATCAAAACAAATCCATAAAGAAAATTATTTTTTCCAATAAATGATGTCGCAATAACTAGACATCCACAAAGAAAGGAAAATCTCTATATTCCGCAGAGTACATGTAGTCAACTCAAAATGGAGCATGGATTTAAGTGTAAAAGATAGCACTATAAAATTTTAGAAGATGTAATAGTGACTATTATGATAGTTTTACCCTGCATTTCTGAACACAGAAAAGGCAGCCAATTCCCTCCCAAAAGTTGGTGTGGCATCAATTATGCAGAATTATATTATAAACATTCTTTGAGAAAAGACAAAGATAAGGAATATTTTATATTTTTGTTCAACACTAAATTTGCATTGAAACCACAGTGATACAGTACACAACGCAGTATGTAAGTTGAAGTTTAAGACAAAAACAGTGAATGTAGAATGTTGTTGGAACACAGAAGAACTTCAGTTCTCATAAATATGATTAGATGAATATTCAAAAAGTGATACCACTTTGAAAAGTTTGAAAATGTAACTGTTTTCCCCTAATCGTAAACTGATCTATGCATTAAGATGTATGCAAATATTCATACTCTCATCATTAATATTAGTGAGCATGAGAGTTGTCCTAGACATCCAACATCTGAGGAATGATTAGAGGCTTGTGATATATCCATACTATTACTCTCCAGCAAGAAAAGAATCTAATATCTGTGAAGCACCTGCGATTCTCAGATACGTTCCCCTAAATGAACAGATTCAAATCATACTCACTGAATTTTGCACTATTCTACTCTTGAAAATTTCCAGCAAATGCAAATTTATCTGAGATGACAGTTCACTGGTAGCTTGGATCTATATTCAAAGGTAGAAATGTGAGAAAAGATACATTTTACAGTTAATAAGAATGTTCTGTCTCTATAGTTAAATAATTCAGTATTTACATCATGCCATGATAAATTGAAAATCTGCATGAAATATAAAATAAAAATTTGATGTGTTTTTTAAAGATTGTGGTAAGAAATATAAAATATAACTTAAGGATGTTAACTAAACGATACATGGTTGCAACTGCATGTGCATTGTTTTGAAATAAATTTTAATTTTAATTTTAATTTTCATCTTGTAAAATAGAAACTTTTTGCCCATGTGACAATAACTTCATTTTTTCTCTCCCTCTTTTCCAGCAACAAGATTATTCTATTTTGAACTCTATTTCGGATATCTCTCTTCAGCAGATTAATGTATCATTTGGCTTTCATCATTGAGTTATACTGACTTAAAAACATAAATGAAGAAATTTCCCTTTTTTCTTCAATTATATGTATATTCTGTATCATGCTGTAAGAACATATCACAATTTATTTATACATTTGTGTGTCCTCGAGCATTTAGGTACCTTTACTTTTTGAATATTAAGGAAAATTCCGACAGCAGTCTTAAGTGAAAGTATCTCTTCAATATTGTATTACCATGATATATAAATTTTAAACATGTGTGTATATAGCTTCACTACATAAGGACATATATGTATAGGTATTCAGAGGTGAAAATACCCAATGATACTATTCTAGGTTTTTGAAGAATTTCCATACTGTTTGTATTGGAGCTGCAATGTATTTCATTAAATTTGACAGTGCAGGCAGTTTCAGCTGTCTCCACAGTTTTGCCAACACTCATATAGTCTGACAGTGTTAGTGGAAATACTAGTGGTTATGAAGTGATAATTTACTTTGGTTTTGCTTTTGTATGGCTGAAGTGATCACCTCACAGATTATGATTAATATACCCATTTAACATCTATTTATTGTCTCTGAAAATATCTATTCATATCTATCTCTAGTTTTTAATCAATTCATTTGCCCTTTGGTGTTTAGTTGTAAGAACTCTTTATATATTTCCAATATTAAACATATATATATTAAACATATATATTTCCAATATTAAACATATATATATTTCCAATATTAAACATATTTCCAATATTAAACATCTTATATGTTATTTGGACACATATTCTCTAATTCTACATGCTGCTCTTCCCTCTGTCAATTGTTTTGCTTTGCATATAACTCGATGCCGTCTTATGTTTCAGGTTTTGTTTTGTTGCATGTAATTTTAGTGTTGTGTCAAATAAATCATTTATACATTCCATGTCATGAAGTTTTTCAATGTTTTCTTTGAGAATTTAAAAATTTTGAACTTTATATTTAGAAGTGTAATTCATTTTGAGTTCACTTTTTGTGAGATAATAATCTAAGTATACCCTTTTGAATTTAATTGCTTTGAAGCCTTGATGTTCTTATCAAAGATCATTTGATTACTTAAGCAGGACTTAATTCCTCTATAACATTCCGTCTGTTTACTCTGCATCTTTGGGCTTCTTTCATGGTCCTGCTGTTTCATAGCTACAGTTTGAGATCAGAAATTGTGAGAACTCTATCTTTGTTTTCTGTTGTTAAAATTCTTTAGCTTATGTAGAATCTCTTGAGATTTCATATAAATTTCAATATCTATTCAACTTTTTGAAAATTCCTTTGGGATTTTTTTAGGGATTGCATTCAATCTATGCACAATCTGTTTGGGTAGTATAGACATCTTAATAGTAGTACATTTTCCAATACAAGCAGGATAACTTCCAATTTATTTCAGTCATCTTTGATTTCCTTAGATATTGTTTGTAGTTTAATGTGTACAATTATGCCATATCCTTGGTTAACTTTATTCATAAGTCTGAAAACTGTAGTGAAGGGAAATAAAATTAATTTCTTAAACTTATTTTTATATTAAGTCATGGATAGGATTGAGCAGAATTTTGCGTCTTTTTTGTCTTTGGGGTAGTTTTGATCAACTGAACATGTGTATTGTAATATTTTAGGTTACCATGAAAATTAAGGTTTTTCATTATGGCATTTTCACAAGTATACACATGTGTGTGTATGTATATATGTATGTATGTATGTATGTATCTATGTGTGTGTGTCTGTGTGTATGTATGCATGTGTGTGTATCCCATCTCCCATAGCCCATCTCCATGTTCTCCAGCCTTTGCTAACTGCTTTTTTTTCCTACCAGGTAGTTTACCCTCCCAGCTCTTTCAGCACACTTACCACCTATTCCATTAGTATCATTCCCCTAATACCTGAATGAAGGACTCAGCATGTATGGTAGAGTACAAAGGGTTTCCTGGGAGGATAGGGGGAGGGATGGATGAGGGAAGAAGTCTGGATTTGGATTCGAGTGGGGAATGTTGTATAAAATTTAAAAAGTTCAATTAAAAGTGGAAAGAGAATGATTCCCACCTTGTTTCATAAGCTTCAGTAAACATACAAAGACACACACACACACACACACACACACACACACACAAACAGACACACACACACACACACACACACACATCATACGCATGCACACGCACGTGTGCACATAAGTAAAAAGTAAATAAAATAGATCTTTAGAAGAACACAACTTAGTGCCTGAAAAGCCAAAGAACTCCAAATTTCTTTAATCTTATATACAATTTGAAATATATACCCAAAGGCTTTATACCCCACTACTGAGACACTGTACATTCATGTTCATTGCTGCTCTATTCATAATAGCTATGAAATAGAATCAACCTAGATGTCAATCAACAGAAAAATTGATAAGAAATATTTTTTACAATACACAATTGAATATTGCTCAGAAAGGAATATGAAATTGTTAAATATGCTGGTAAATGAATGGAACTAGATATAATTTTACCTCATGAACTAACTCAGTCCCAGAAAGACAAAAGTCATATTTAAATTTAAATTCCTCAAAGAATTGTTTTGTGAGTTTAATTAAGAGCAGATATAGAAGATAGGAAACTAGAAAGTGTAATTTTGGTGGAGGAAATGAAGGGGAAGGGATAGTCAAACAAGAGTATAAGGTGAAAATATGGGGAGCATAAATGCTTAAGCAGGTATATGAGGGAATCTGGGATGTAAAAGGGAATGTTAACCCAAAGGAAGAGGATATCAAAAGTTTCACAGAAGCCTACCATCTCAAACCCCAACTGAAAAAAAGGAAGATAGAACATGCACAATGAAAGAACAGGGAGTAATAGTGAAGGTTAAAATATTAAAGGGGGAGATGAGAGCAGGGTCACGTGGGGGAGAAAGAGTTAGTGGGTTAGTGAACCAAAACTAAGGATCTATTACAAAGTCTTATGGAAATTCTCTAGTTAGAGAATTCCATAATACATTTGCAAAACAAAACAAAACAAAAAAAGAGGAAGAGACTGTGAATTACTCAGCCCTAAATGAGACCTCTATATGACAACTGTCCACCCAGCATTCAGGGGTAGAAAGGTTGTAAGAGCTGGAGGTTGGGGATGACTACAAAACACAGTGCTTTCTAGAATGCAGAGCAGTTGCGCCTATGATCTCATAACATTTGCGATAAGCATGCATAAGAGCTACACAAGCTCAAGCAAGACAAAACTCAGGAATGGAAGTGGGGAGGTGGGCATAAAGCAGCACCACTTGCTGAATAGCTATTGGCATTTGATAGCTGCTAGAAGATTAAGAGTCAGTTCTCTTTAAGGGTGTGTCCCCTGGTAGGTTGACCATGCTCCAGAACAGGCTCCATACCAAATGATATTTGGGCTAAACAAATTGAATTTGACAGGAAGAAAACCCCAAAGTTGGGCAAATGGGAAAGTTGGGGTGGATCTTGATTGAGAGACTGTAGGGGAGTAATCTGGTCAAAATACATTAAAGGAGATCCTCAAAAATTAGAGGGAATTAAAAAAGAGAATTTTAATAGAGTTA
The DNA here is from genome assembly GCF_000622305.1 of Nannospalax galili. Classification (NCBI taxonomy): domain Eukaryota; kingdom Metazoa; phylum Chordata; class Mammalia; order Rodentia; family Spalacidae; genus Nannospalax; species Nannospalax galili. Next base: position 8,450,821 of record NW_008352267.1, read on the forward strand.
CTCTGCATGAGTGGACAATGTACCTCCCAGAAGACATAGGTTACTAAGCAGAAATTGCTATACAAGGCATGGACACCTACCTACTGGTTATTGGTCAATGAATACACAGAACAATACAAGATTTTGCATTTTCCCTTGGTTATCTATAATAACTGCATACTAAAACATTTTTGTTGCAGATTCCACATACATGGTTTGCAAGACATAAAGAAATCAATCTCAACCTACCGTGACTATTCTCCTGATGGCTAATTTTTACACCACTGCTTGATGGTTGTAGGTAGCATTTAGGTTGGGGAGAAAAGAGATCAGTATTCTCACAACAGAACTGCTGTAATACCATCAGGAGCAAGATGTGGCTTCTGGTACAATAATGACATGATGATTTAGGAATAACTAATCACTTTCTGGTTGGATTTGGGCTCACCTCCACAGGAAGTATTTCATGACTGGTACTGGAATCCTGGTCAAAAGCTGATAGCTGTGAAGGTCATCATCCTAGGAGCAGAGCCTAGTATTGCTATTTGGCTAAATGTTCATGTTGTCAAATTGCCTTCTCAATATTCATTCTTATTCTCATAGACCTCAAATGTTCTCAGACTTGGGAAGAGAAGCTTCTTTCTGCCATGGACAACAGTGAAAGATTCACAACTAGTCAAAGTGATGAAAATAAAGGTCTCAGTGCCCAGGCCTAAATAGGATATCTATATTAACACCATCACCACCAAGGCACATGGAATATCACTGAAGGAGGGCTGGGTAGAATATAACAGCAAGAGGATTGGAGGAATGATTTGAAATTCTGTGTTCTGGATGTGGTATAACTATCACTGTTTTGAATTTGTGTTCACTCACTGGCACAAGACCTGCACAAAATCAAGCCAACAAAAATTAGATGGGATAAATTATCTCTATGCTCCAACACTTACTGAGGAGCTACTGGTAAGGGAATTTTCAGGGGGCAAGGCAGTGAGAATTATTCTTATTTTGGAGATATGGGCATGTTTTGGGACAGGGTATATTGAAGGTGAAGGATGATATGAGGAGAGTTCAAGGGGGTACTATTGTATAGGTATAACCACATTTCATTGCATACATGTATAAAGTTCTCAAGATTAAAGACAAAAACTAAAAAGAGAGATAACAAGGTGTTTATGAGTCTGACATTTGTATTTCACATAATGGTTTTATAATGGTCATGTCTTCATTTTTCCTTTTGGGTGTTTAAGACCATACATTTGGCCCAAATAAACCAATTTATTTTTACTGTTAAAGTCATTTGAGTATCTGTTCCTCAGGGCTCATATAACTGCATACAATTCCATTGTGTCTATATACTACACATTCTTTATCCCTTAATCTGCTGATATAAATCTATGCTGGCTACATTTCGTGGCTATTGTAAATAGTGTAGAAATAAATTAGTACATCATTGTGTTAAATGTATTTCGTACTTTGACAGATACCTTTGGATATTCACTGAAGAATGTTATAGTCTGTATATAATAAAAAACATAGTGCCAGGAAAGGAAAACCCTTCTTCAAGTTGCTGTTCATGTTTATCCAAGTGTCTCCTCAAATAAAAACAGGTTATGGTCAGAGTCCTTGATTTTATCTCATAACTTAAAGGGAAGACCCCCATTGTTGAAGACAGAACTTATTTTGAATCCATAACTTGGAGCAATTGAGCTAGAATTGGCCTAGAAACCTTCTCCCTGAAGACAAGTACTCACAGTATCAGATGATACTATAAAAGCTACCAAGGGAGAAAACCCATCAATGGTGCCATCCAACTATAAAATCTATTAACCTCAACAAGGACCAGCTCAGCAAATAGTCTCCGCTGGTACAGTTGTGGGACTTTTGTTTTTCAGGTAATTAACAGTTATCTAATTGGAATTAAGGCCTACTTAAAGGGAACACATGTGTGGTTTGTAAACATAGTCAAATATACGTGGTTGGAGAGGTTATAGATCCTAGAGCAAAAGATATATTTGTTATATCCTAGTCCAGTGTAATATTTTATTATATTCTAAATACTTATCATATTTATAGACAATTATACCTCTCACCATTCATCAAATAAGCTTCTTTTTGAAACAGGTGGAGATTATTACAAAATTCCATAACTGATCAACAAAGAAAGTGCCTGTGAGATACCCAGCCCTGACACATAGGCAATGTAAACTCTATGCCTAAGGCCCAAGGAGCACAGTAGAACATTGGGAAAGAACGAATATTAACACACCTCAACTCTAAATGCCAAAACTTCTTCACACAACAGATAATGATTAACCAAGAAAGTTACAACTTTCCAAAGTGCAGAGAATAAGAGACTACAGAGTGCCAGACCTCTGGATAGGATGTCTGTATCAAACCCATACATGCAAGGCTAAGGGCCAATTGTGGAAGAGGGCACAGAAGGTTGATTATACAAGCCAAAGGTGGTGAAAGACCACAAGTAAGCAGAGATTTTCAGACAGCTGGGACGTCACTCATACAAACTCACAGCAATGTTAACAGCATGCATAAGATCCAGTCACATTCAAGCCAGACAAACCCAGCACAGAAATAGGGAAGTGGGTAAGAAACCCTAACCTAATATTAGGAACTTATGGCAACTGTTATCTGCTAGAGGAAAGAAAGTCCATTTCTTTAAGTGATTTAAGGAGGAAGATTATGTTTTGGCTCACAGTTTGAAGATGCAGCCAATCATTGGACAGTAGTCATGGCAGCAGAAGTGTGAATCATTTAGCCATATTACAAATGCAGTTAGAAAACAGAGATGCATATTAGTTCTCAGCTCACTTTCTCCTTTTTAATTCAGTCCACAACCATAGGGCATGGGAGGGTGTTCCCAAATCAGTTATATTAATGTGGTAATTTATTCAAATATCTCTAGAGTTTTGTGTCTTAGCTGATTCTAGATGTTATCAAGGGCACAATGAATGTTAAACATCAATACATACAAGGTTTACAACAGTGTAAAGTTCCTTCTAGTGATTCATCTATAAATTCCCACACAGTTTTAAGAAGCCTGTTAATCTTTACTACTCATTGAAGTCTACTACTGGTGAATTTTTAATTTATCACAGGGAAATTGCTTTTGCAAATGAGTGATAAGGAGCTTGAGTTTTTTCATTTTAGTGTTTGAAATTGGCCTATCTTTTTTTCAGTAGATGATTTTTTTAAAGTAATTTGATGGTACTTAGATGACCTCTCTCATCTGAAACTGAGCTTACTGCCCCCACCCTACTTAGTTAGTGTGCTCTACAGATTCTATTTTGTGTACCCAAAAGACCTTCGATGTAGGTCCACCCATTGGAGTTTTGATAACCTGCTCTTGTGAAATTTATTTCATATTAATTATCATAAGCAACGCAGAGATAATTTGAAATCATGAGATCTATGTAACTGATACACAAGTACTACGTCATTTATATATAAGACTTTAAGTACTTTTAGATATTAGTATCTGCAAGATTCTCGGAAATAATTCTCAGAGACTTTGAGGAATGGAAAGAAAAATATTTTATTTTAATTGAAAGCAATGATCTATTTGAATGCACAAATCAATCATAACATGTCTTACAGTTATAATACCAATATCAAAAACTTGGAAATGTGAACAGTTTGTTTTTCTTGGCCCAAGGGAATCTGCCTGCCTGTAAAGTGAAATTGGGATGTGGGAACTGCGATCTGCTGCTAGCTTTTAGGACCTCTCACAGCAGCCTCTTTTTTCAGAAATTGCAATTAATTACCACCTGCAGAGAAAGCCTTTCTCCTTTGCATTGTCTTAGGCTGAAAGAGCTCTAGGCTGTCACCTTACTCCTTCCTTCTTCTACAGAATGTGTAAGGCTAAGGGTTCCACTTAAGTATCTTGGTTATCTTTTACCATTAAAAAAATAAGGAAAAACAAAACTTATGTTTCTAGTGCAATAGTGGTGTTTCAAGAGAAATACATTTTTTATTTATAGGCATTTAAACACTTTAAAATGCAAGAACTTAGTGAGTAATTTAAATATATATCAGATGACTTTTATCACTCCTGGAAAAGTATCTTCCCTTTAAATGATGATCAAATGAATCATACAAGTTCGAAGGAATGTTCTCTAAGGGTGCTGAGAAATATTCAAACATAGTAAGTAAATCATTCCAGTGGGATAATCATTTAAAGGCAAAAGTGTTATTGTATATTTTATTCTGAACTAAATAGTTCTAGGAAGTCTATCAGAACTTAAAATGACAGATGTTTTGCATGCGACATGACAAACCAGGGAAAATAACTTATTACTTAAGACCATGCAGAAAAGAATCCCAAATGAGATTTTTTTTTATTTCTCAATATTTACTGCATGAGTAATTTTGCATGTATTTTATCTGAAAAAAAACTGTGTCTCCTTATTGTGAAAGGGTCCTTCTGGAGAGTCTCCATTAAGAATCTTACTTCATTTGGTGCTGTATTTCTTCTAAGTTTCTATGATCTTTCCTTATTTCCTTATTTATTTTCCATTGTCTCTGCATATAGTATACATGCATAATTACGTGTTGCTTTTTACCTATATACTATGGAGACAGAAAATATTTTAATTCCAGTAGTAAGAAATTTGGAATTATTAAATAATTATTAGCAGTATTTTGGACACATTTTAAAATTGCTCTTATAATTGCACATAGTTTCCATTATTTGAATATGAAAGCCAAAGTGTGGTGAGCTAATATGTTCTGCAAACTTCTTAGACATGGGAACTAATATTCACAATAGGTGCATTCAAAATTTTACTGCACTCAAAATGAGCCATTTTGCTTCTCTGGTTAATTTGGTAGTAGTTTCTACAATGTACAGATGTGGTAACATAATTACACAAAATACATGTAAGATGTACACAATAGATTTTTTTAAAGAGCAATTGCTTTTTCCACATTGGCTTTTCCTAGGAAGCTAAAACAAATTAACCCAAATTACAAAAAAGCAGATTACTAGATAAATGAAGACACACAATTATTTTTTTATTGTTCAGATCAAAAAGAACAAACTCATAAATCTAAGTATACTTCTTGCACAAAACAATAGAATTCTATTGTTTACATACAGAATATATTTAAACAAATACCCAACTGATTAGGTACCATCTGAATCAAAACAGGACGCTTGTTGGGTTCAAAACAAAATTTAGGATTACAAGAAAAGCGATATACATTGACTCTTTCCAGCAGGCTTCCCTGCGTGATATGAGATAGATGATTAAAAACAACTTTCCACTGACAAAACAGATGGGAATTGTAGCAGATGGAAAGTGCAGAAGTTTGCCAAAAAGAAAAGTCCAACATGATACCTCTGCGTACATTCAGAGAATATCGATTTGTTTTTGAATTTTTATGCCAGAGCAGGGCAGAAGCTGTGTGCTTTACTCTCAACTCTGCACTTTCCTCCTTAAAAAGCACCTGGAATAATTTTGTTACTGAAATTTTAGTGTTCAAAATTAAATATGGAGGATAACTCTCATGCGGGGAAGAAATCACATTAACTTTTACTTTACTAACATTTTACTTTATTAACTGTTAAAAATACAAACAAACAAAAGAATAAGCAAAATAGAAAATAGTAGGTAACTGTCAGGAATTTGAACTAAATTTTTAGAGACACAATGAATAGAATAATATATGTTAGAAATGTACAGTATTATAATTATTTTACATAAGCATCATTGGCAAAGTGGTTGCTAAGTTACCATATCAGCTAAATGTTCTTTTATTAATTTAAAAATATTTTATTAACATTGCTTACTTTAAGAAGCAAGAAGATTACATGGAAAGACTGTATAGTTTGGAGACCTTGGAAAGGGAATGAATGGCAAACTCACATTATGGGACCAGCCCAAAATTTCACATTATTGTTGAATCTTGGTAGTACAGTTTTGTCATCAAGCAATATATATATATATATATTTAGCTGTGGTCCCCTCTTGTGAGCTGGAGATGTGGAATGTGGCCCCCTCACATGAGCCTGGAGTTTTGGGCCACTACTGCAAGCTACAGTTCCACATTCCTCTGGTGGCGGGCTAAGATCGCGCACAGATGAACACAGAGGACTTCCTGGTGTTGGACTTCCTGATGTTCCAGGCTTTGAGTATTTGCATTCCCCTCAGCGCCTGTCATGAGGTCCCAGGGTGTGCAGGGCAGAGGCTTTGTCTCTTATGCTTGAGTCATCTGCTGTTATTTGCAGATTCTAGTCTTGGGGTGACTGTTTCTCTGGAGCAGACCTCCCACCTCCCCACAGGGTCCGCTGCCGTCCTCACTCCACGCATGGTCCTGGTATCCAGAATTTGATGCTAAACCTCAATTAAATGTTTAACTGTTTTGAATTAAGGGCATAATGTGTTCAGTTCCAGAGTAAACATGAAACAAACAAACAAACAAAAACCCTATTCACTTGAATACTGAGCATCTATCATTTAAATGTTACTTGTCCTTAGGCAGAATTTGCAAATGTTCATTTTCATGATTCATTTTCTATAAATTCACTAAATCCTAATATCTTCTAATTAACTTAGTATTTCTTTAGAAAAATTATTAAATTTTTGCCAGCTTAAGTTTTACATTGTTGTTTAGTTCACTTAACTGGATTTATGAAGTAGTTGATACTTCATTCTTTATTTAATATTCCTTCCCTATTTTTCAGTACATAAGACTACTATACACTATTATTATTTTTACAAATATTTGAATTGAAAAAAGATAGAAAGCCTGAAGAAGAAAATGTACTGTATCTGTATATTAGAACTTATCAAAAATATTGACATTTATGAGAGGTATACTCTTAAGAAAAATAAAATTACTCTTAAGAACATGTATATAATCACAATTATACCTAATAAGCCTCAAAATGAAAACACTTTAAAAATAGCAAAGAGTACTTAATGGTGTTCTTTTAACTAAATACAATTATTTCATTGCTCAACATTGCTATAGGAGTATCATAAACTGATGTTTATTAATAATCACTCACACAATATGCAGTTGTGCATTAACTGAAAGTTTGCCCTAGGCATTGCCTGGGCCCCAGGCTGAGTTTGTTACAAATGACTGTAGTTTGCTGCATTTCTGGTGTGATTGACAAATGTCTTTATTTCAGAACACAAGACAAAAGAGTAGTGAGGTATAGTGTGTGAAACTTCTGGAGGGAGAAAAAGGAGTTAAGATTTGGTATGGACATAAAACACCAAGTCTCTACTGAAGCACTATTTAACCATGTGCATTAGACAAAATTGGTCAAATGAGCAGTCAAAAGGCAGTAGATTTGGGAATTAATGCAGCAGAATTGTTATATCAGATAGCAAATTTATTATTGCCAAATTAACCTCCACAATAGAAATATTTTTTGTATTCTTACTTTCAGCGAATGACATAAGCTTACCTCAAGCTCCTTGGAAATATTCATTCATATTTTTATAATTTAATAAAAATAAGTGAAAATCATTCCATTATAAATTTTAATAGAAGCTAATCTAAGCATACTTCATATAACTAGGAGCCATTTTCATTTTTTTCTCTGTTATTTTTGTATTTATCTCTAGCTCAGACTTAGCTGTGTTTTTAAATTTTTACTCTCCATTGTTTAGAAGCCTATTATAGATTAAGGACACTAAAACTTTGTGGGATATGAATCCAAACATATTGTGTGATAAAGTTTGAATTTGTGCTGGACCTAGACATGGCTATTGATTGCAAGACAGTTTACTTCATTCAGCACATCTTTTAATTTATATACTAAAGTTTTATTGTGGGTTTGCAAGTAAGAATACCATATGCCGTTGGTATTTTCCAGGATATTTATTGCATCTTCTTCTTCCCTAGAGTTCAGAGATTTTTTCCCCCCTTCCTATTGAGCATATAAGGACTCATGATTCATCTGTTGGCTGAAACTACTCAAATCAGCTTCCTCTGGTGGGGTCCCCATAGAAATTTAAACTCTTTTTTACTTTTTTCTTCCCTAGAATCTGTGCTCTACTCAGTAATGGCTCTAATTTTAATGGCTCTTCTTTTGTGATACTACTCTGAAAGTGAATAAAATTAAACTTTGCATTTGGAGACACTGATAATAGAAACAAGAATATCTGAAGAATATCTGTTTACACATTTACCAATATTTGATCTTTTCTCATTGTGAAGGAAGCTAGATGTTGAAAATAAAGATGTTCCCATGGAGCAGTGACCACTGTTCATCTCCCAGGAAGGTAGTAGTGCCAGCACAGTGCCATCAGCGTTTTTCTCTAGCTTTACTCTTACTTAGATAGGCATAGTAGATATGTACTCACTTCAGAGATTACGGAAATCATCAATACCATTGAATTTTCTCAGCTGATATTTAAACTCAAATAGACAACTGCTGTTACATATTTTTTAAATATTTTATTTATTATTTTTATTTTTTGTGTATGTGTGTATTGCCTGCATGTATGTAAGTGCACCTGTGCAATGCCTCTGAGGTCAGAAGAGGGTGTTGGATCTCCTGGAAATGGAGTTACGATGTTACGATAATTGTTAGCTGCCATGTGGGTGCTGGGAATCAAACCCAGGTCCTCTGCAAGAGCAGCCTGTGCTTTTAACCGCTGAGCCCTCTCTCTAGTCCCAATGTTTCGAGTTTTTAACCAGCAACATTAGAGTCTTACCTCAACAGTCTTATCTTAATCTTAGAGGAACAAAAGCTAACATTTTCCGTTGTGTCATATATTTCATTACATTTCACTGAGTATTGTATATGTCTAGAAATTTTTGAGTCTGGTTTCTGGTTTCTAGCTCCCTGGTGCAAATCTCTGGATTTTTTTTTGGGGGGGGGGGCACATAATTCACTGTCTCCTCACTCCTTAATCTTGGCCTTGGCTTATTGTAGCATTTAAACAAAATGAGTTCCTTGAAAATTTTGTCCTGATCCTATATTTCTTCAAAATGCCTATGAAACTGATGTTAATTTTATTATACCTCTCCTTAATATTTGATCTCATTTCCCACATTTCCCACCAGAACTGAAATTCTACTAAGGGATTTGAAAACGTTACTTTAAAACCTTTGAGTATAATTTCTTATCTCTAAAATTAGAAGGCTGAAGTCACATAAAATACAATTTAAGATTCACTAGTAGACTTATAAGATTCAGTACTGGAAGCAATTCACCTAAATAATTTTTATTCTTTTTAACATTCTTACTTTCCAAAGAATAGTAATTTTAAAATATCTATTTCTCTAAAGTTCACCACTAGAATTACTATTAAAAATTATATCTGGCTTGCTGTCAAGAAAGCATAAAGAGAGCCACATAACCTTTCACCTCCTGGATAATGAAATTGTGCATATATAAGCCACTTAGTTAAAAATCCCCAATGGAGTTTCATTTATGCTCTCTCCAGGACATTATGAAAGTATAAAATAGAGATAGATTTTGCCAATGTGCAAAATAATTGTATTTTGTCTTTGAAGAAAGATGTAATCATTTTGTAAAGTGTTACATTGATCTCAAGAACGTTTTCATTGCTAGACATGCTTGGATTAAGGAATAAGAAGAGATCAAATACTTTTGCTCTGTTTCCCATCTTCATATTGCTTCTCAAATTAAATCTAATTTTTCTTGTCAAGATTCATGAATGTCTTATCTCTGTATCCATTTTAATCTAGATATGCAGAGGTCAACTGTATATTTGACTCCATTGATTCTAAAGTTATAAATCCCAACACCGCATGGACTCTTTGCAATCATGGTAAAAATGAGCCTAAGACCAATGATGTGGGGCAGAGGGCACATAAAAAAAAAGATTTAAAAAAGAAATGAGCTATCCCAGGAAACAAGCCTTAGTTGGGAGATAGCTTTACTTCCTCTGCCTTATTGAGACAAAAAGATACTATACATATATAAATTTATATGAAAATCATTTATATATGTACATTCTTTGTGATGATGTCATAAGATGATTGACATATTTTGCTGCTATTTTGTGGTGTGGATACATAACATTGAATCAATTAACAAATTAAAGTATAAATTATTGCCTATTTTCATCACGCCTTGTAACAGGTTTTCAGAAGTTACTTTCTATCTTACAAAACTTTTGAACTAAGCAGAGATGCCATTTCTGAATGCATATTGGAGAGAGAAGAAAACGTGTAAGACTGGGAAGTAGCAAAATAAAATGCAAATATAAGTATAATTAAAATGAAAAAGACTTTGAAGTTAATATTGTTGTCAAAAAGCACTAGAAAATCAATCTAGTTAGATGACAGTTGACATACAAGTATTAGGATGGCAGTTTAGTTCACTAGAACCCACAGAAAGCTGAACATGTTTGGCACCTTCTTGTTTTACCAGTACTCAGGAGGCAGATACAGAGAATCCTCAGGGCAAGCTACCTAAAAAAACTTGTCAAATTTGTGATTTCTGAATTCATCAAAAGACTTTAACTCAATGAAAAATGCAATGCAGAAATGTATTGAAGAAGACACCTCAGGTCAAATCCAGGCCGCCAAACACAAGTACCCCAACACACAGTCGAACTAGAATCAAGGCATGCACACCACACACAGACACACACACACACAGACACAGAGCCACATGGTCTTTTGTATGACGTTCCTGTGCCAGGATGTTTTCCTTATGAGCCTTAAACACCTAAGACAGAAATTAGTCTTTTGGTTTTTTCAAGTAGGGAAGGATAGTCTCCAATTATTGAATTAAATACAAATCCAGGTAAGAATGTGAAGGTTTTGACTTGTGTAATTAAATTGTGAAATTTATTAACTTTTAGTAATGGTAATTATGTGTGAATAAATCAGTTGTAAGATTTTTAAAACATGCCTGAAGCTGAGCACGGTGATGCATTCCTTTAATCCGAGCAGCCCTCAGAAGGCAGAGGTAGACTGAGATCAAGGACAGCTTTGGTCTACCTAGCAAATTCTAGGCTAGCTCTGACTACAGGGAGAACTTGCCCTCCATCCAAGCCCCCCCCCCCAAAATAAAATACTAAAACAAAACGTCCTGGGGACAGCAGCTTCCGTTTGTATGTTAGTATCTACCTGCTTCTCCTCACTGCTTGCTGCATAGGTATTGAACATTATTAACCAACTCTGACAAATACCTGTGCCAAATCCTTGCAATCTCTTAGCAAGAGCTCTACCTGTTAGTTCCTGGGTTTATCTCTCAACTGATTCAGATATTGTTACCTAAATGTGGCATACAACTGTGACAAATCTTTAAAATTACAGAAAGAACTTTTGTGTAGGTTGATAAACAGAGCCTCTACAGATTTTGCAATACATGGTAGAAAAAAGGTTACATTTCTTTTAAAACAATGTTAACCAAACATATATAACCTAATGATTCTACTATTGAACATTTGGAGAAGGTTGGAATCATTGTAAGATAAACCTAAGACACCTTAGAGAGTGCTTAAAGTACTGGGGACATATTATTAGTAGAAATGTAGAGAAAACTTTTAGAAAATAAAAAAAAAATTTTCAACATTTAGAAAAATAGTGTGCTTTGATACCAAAAGAAAATCATATCCTTGTGATATATAGAGAGAAATCTTAACTATATTGTGTCTTATATTTGCATGGAAAGCATAACTTTAGAGATTTTAACTGTTTATTTGAGGAAATTCCCAAAGTGTTGAAGGAATGGGATTCTCTCTTCTGGATATTAATTATATGAAAAGCAAGAGATCCCTAGAAGGAATCACTGTAAAAGAAATATCATGTATACTTCTTTAAAATTCTCAAGGTTACCCACAAAGGCTCAGGGAGTTTACAGTTTTACTTTAAGAATGGTGGAGCAGAATGCATGTTTTTCTATTAATAAAGATTTTGTAGCACCTCAGAAAGATCAATATGTGAGAATACTCAAGATACATAAAAGGTTATATTGAAAGATGTAGTGTATCTAAGCCAAGGATGCAGAATCAAATACTAGTTGACAGATTGTAGGAGTGACCTGTGTATATTATTATATCTACAGTAATGTGTCAAAAACATGGTGTAACATAACGGAATGAACATAGGAAAATCACAAGATTTGGCAAAATGATTTATCTCCAGAAAGATGGACATATATCTATATATATATATATATGCATTATATTAAAAAGGACCAAGACCATAGAAAAATGGCAGAAAGCAGAAAGATTGTTAATAGTGGAATACAGGGAGGAGCTCCATGACTTGCTATCCTCTGGTATGACATGTCTATTGTAATCATGAGCACACAGCAGCTGTATCCACCCATAAGACTGGGCCCTTCAACCTTTCATTATGGTGAGGGAAAGGTTTTTGTGCTGGAAAGCTTTAGTTGTCAACTTGATACACCTGGGTAGAGAGAGCCTAAATTGGAAAATTGCCTCCATTGGATTGATCTGTGGCCAATCTGTGGCGTATCATCTTGATTACTGAGTGATATGGGAGTGCCCATTCCTCTTTGGGTGGTGCCACCCTGGGCAGTTGGGCCTATGTTGTGTAAGAAAACAGGTTGAGCAGGAGCCAGGGGATCAAGCCTGTAAGCAGCTTTCCTCCATGGCCTGTGCTCCAGCTCCTGTCTCTAGACTCCTGCCCATGTTCCTACCTTGGAGTCCATGATGATCTGTGATCCAGAAGTTGTAAGTCAAATAAACCCTCCTCTCCATCAGTTGGTATTGGTCAATATTTTGTCACAGCAATGGAGAAACAAACTAGAACAGTTTACAAGACCTCTTTCCTCTTGAAGAGTTTTTGGAAGTCTGAGCATGGGTTTGCATTTTTTTCAGTGCTGTAGCTACTGGTAACTCTCCATGTTCTGGGAAATATCCCCTACCCATGCTCAGTCAAGCAACTCTAATTAAATTCAGTGATTCCTGCACACAAAAGGAAGGCCGAAAATAGGAAGTGGATTCATGAGAAGAAGCTGGGGGCCAGTAGGAGTAGGAGGGGAAACAGAAAGTAATGGAGGATGAATATGATCATAATGCACTGTATACATATATAAAATCGTCAAAAAATAGACAAATGAGTCAAAAGAGAACAAACGTGAAACAAGCTATTGGACTCTCAAAATATTGTAGGTAAGAAACATATTGAACAAAATCGCAGCTGCAAGAGGACACTACCCCTGCTGAAAAGGAAGGAGGACTTGATGGGTAGTGCTGAGAAGCGATGAGGATTATTTCCAAGCCTGAGAGCAGATAGATTTTGCCCACCTGGATTTTAAAATTTATTCCTGACTAGTGTTACCATTTGCCTTTTATTTGTATTATTTTGAAAATGAATGTATGACTCGTGTATCCCACATTTAATCCTATCATCATATTTCATAGGCTGTAAATTGAAGTTTGAGTTTTACAAGTTCACAGATGTAGTTTACCACAGAATGGCTGATGCCCACATCCTGGACTACTGCCAATAAGATCGTGTATTTAATCACATAAAATTTTGAACCTTGTGTTGATACTATAATGGATTAAGCCTTTAAGGGATCTGGAGAAGCCTAATCAAGAATCTTTAAGCTTTCACAAAAGTATTAGCAAAAGGATCTAGGCCTAACTTGGTAGCATTGTAAATGAAAGAAGGTCACTGTTGATATATTGAATGACTTTAAGAAGTTTAAAAAGAGGAGGAAAACTGGGTGTGGTGGTGCAAGAGTTTAACCAGAGCACTCAGGGAGCAGAGGCTCTGTGAGGTCTGAGCCAGCCTTGTTTACCTAGTGAGTTCAAGGTGGGCTGAGGCTACAATAGATCTTGTCTTGAATAAAACAAGGAGAAGGAAGAAGAATCTTCTACAGTTCCTTGAGAATGGAATAGGACCATGATGTCATATTCACCTTTGTCCATAAGAATGATTTTGGACTACTCACTAGCAGAATTGTATCTTATTAGCATGGCATTGAACTTGTCACAAATTTTATTTGTCTTGGCCTGCAGCTTGCGATAAGTCATATGTGGGGTCATACATGAGGATGAAAACAAACATTTCAATTTGTAATTAAGGAAGGTGGGGAAGCAAAGTGGTGTTCCAACATTGCAAAACACAGTTTCCAGGTTACCAGAGAGTGTGGTAGTCTTAGAAACATCTTATGTGAGGTATAGATTCTCCAAGAGCTTCAGAGCCCAAATTGTCTCTCTAGAGAGTTCCTCACTTACAAATTTTCTTTAAGCATGGATTCAAAACAGTTAATATGTGCTTGGATTTTCATAGTTACGAATCCTGACTTATATATAATTTATCTAGATAGGACAATGTCATTGAACATTTAAGAAATAAACCCTAGTTTAGGATTCATGTAGAACAAAAGCTAAAGAATTTAAGAAATAGGGTTGAGAACACTTTGTTTAATAATCCGTACCCTTCTGTTATTAATGCCTGGGACATGGAGAGTGTCAGATCAGTCATGCAGTGAATGAACTAGGACCTTTATGTCCTCCCTGGGGAAATGAAATGCTAATGATCTCAGTGTTTTAAATTCAAGCAGCTTATTATTTTGGTCACATGTAGGAACTCAGGCAAATGTAGCTTATGTAGGGGATTCTCTATGGCTTACAAGAAGAGGAAACTTTAAATGCCCTCTTTTTCAGAAATGGAAAATGGAATCATTTCTAAGTATAGAATACATCATTTCCCAGACAAATGTAAATTTATTAATTCATCTTAATATAATTTATTGGGCATCATTTTTGCTTTAAAATCAGGCAAATATAACTTGTAATTAATAACAAACTGCTGAAATTTTACATGTTCCTTAAAGTTATCATTATTTAGAATATCTTCTTCAAAGCTTCCAGAATTCATAAGCTACACAGGGATACTACAAACATTTGTATTTCAAACGAGTATCCTACTTCCCTTTTTTTTTTTTAATTTAGCATAGTGCAAAGTTGGCCAAACTGTCTCTGTATTTCTTTGTGGAAACTAAAATTTATTGTAAAATTAAACCTTTTAAAAGATATAATTTTTGCTGAAATTAATGCAATAGTATAAAATAGTATTTCATGTCACTCTGAAATATTTATATTTCATCACTTTCCAAACAAAGATGATGCTTGTGAACTGAATTTCAAACAATGAGAACATAATTTCATTCACTGAATAATTACCTCAAAATAAAAAAGGGCAGGACAATTATGGATTAAGGACTTCAAATTTTTAGATACCCTGAAAATATTTCTAAAACTTTTGAGTAACCATTCTTTCTTTTCTTTTTTCCCCATGTGTGTTTTTATTCGTGTGTATGTGTGTGTGTGTGTGTGTGTGTGTGTGTGTATACCTATATTTGTTCAAAAGGATGTGGGTACATATGTGCAGGTGCATGTGCATATATTATGCACATGTGTGGGGTCAGGAATCCGAAATGGGGGGTCCCTCTGGAACTCTCTCAATTCTTCTGTGTCATGCTCTCTCACTGCTGAGTTCCACTGGTCTTGCTAGCCAGCTTGTAGAAGATATCCCCTGATGTCCCAAGCTTAGCAATTACAGGGAGCTACCATGTCTGCCCAGCTTTTACGTGAGTTCTCAAGATCTGAAATGTGGTTGCATACTTGAGCCACAAGCACTTTTTCCACTAAGCCATCACACCTGAACTTATTTTTTTTTTTCATAAGGGTCAAGGATTCAGAGATAGTAAATTTCCCATCCTTTGGTAATTCCATAAATTTCAAACTAAGCCAAAGAAAGGAGAAAAGCATATAATATGAAAATTTTGGAGGTATTTACTAAGTTTTAGCTGTCTGATCTACTACTAATAAAGGGTAATAAGCTAAAGCTACACAAAAGGAAACAAATTATGACAAGCTGTGTGTAACGTAATCCCTAGGATGTACAGATGTGGAGATGCCAGATCAGATAAATCCATCAGGTCAAAGGCAGACATAGAACAGAATTGAAACAATTAAGATTTGTTCTATAGAAAACTAAGTTTTATGAGAACCCTTTACGATACCAGCAATTTAAAGGACTCAAAATTAAAATTAAGAACAATTTTAGATGAAACAGAAGAGTCCAATTCATGAAGAATATATTTTAAGGCTTGAACATTAAGCATAAAATTTGTGAATAAATCATTATACAATATCCATATCTCCCTTATTAACACCTGTTTCCTACTGTTCTCTTTCAGATTCTTTCTTTTCCTTTACCTCCCTGGTTACTTTCAATTATCCTGGTTCCTGTACTTGTGTCTGGATATATAATCACTTATCAGGATTTGGTGCTAGGATCCACATATGAGGGAAAACATACTTCGTTCTTTTTTCTGAGTCTCTGTTACTTCATTTAGTATAACGGTTTCTAGTTCCATCCATTTACTTTCAAATTCATGATTTCATCTTTCTTTACTGCTGAGTAAAACTCCATTGTGAACCTAAAAAATTTATAGCCACTTTTGAAAGAGATGTATCTTTGCTTTGGAAATTGTTGTTGAGCATGTTAAAGCTGTAATGAAATGCTTCTTCTAAAAAATAAAAAAAAATTATGAATAAAAAATGTCATGTAGTAAATATATACTGTGCATTCAAAATCTATATGTGAATTCATAGTACTTTTCAAGGATACTTTAAAATAAAGAGTTTTTAACATGGTACTTATAATAATCACAGAAAACTTTTAGACTTTCTATATATAAGTTACTCTTCAAAGTCAAGTTCAGAAGTAATTCAGGCATTCATTATAATTGAACAAAATCCTCTAAGATGCTGATGCTGAGATCTATTTGAAAGAATTTTTTTAGTACTAAGGATTGAACCCAGCGAAGTTTACATACAAGTCAAGTGTTCTACGTTGAGTTTATTACCAGCCTGCTGCTGCTAAGATTCATACAAATTAAAATATATGTAACTTCCTTTCCATATCAAATCTGCAATTATCTGATTTGAAACAATCAGATTATTTAAATGTATTGAACAAACAGGTTTGTTTCTGACATTGAAGTTTCTAAAAAATTAAACAACATTTTAGAGTGTTTTTTCAAAGAACTGATGATATTTCTATTTAATTTTGATTATTATTTCCCACATTATATATGAGCAATTATTTCACAGCCATTTCATATTTAGTGATATTAAAATTTCTTAGATTTCTATATAGATTTTGTTTGTTTGTCTGTTTGCCTTTGAGGAAGTGTTTTACTATGTAGCCTCAGCTGACTGGGAACATGCTATTTAGACCATCCATCTCTGCCTGGAATCAACCTGCCCTTCTCTATCTCCTGGGTGTTGGGTAAAGGCATGCACCACGACCACTGGCTAAAGTTTCTTAGATTTTAAAGCAGTGTTAATTCTTGCTATTTTTTTTGTACTAATGTAATTAAGCAGGTGAATAAAATTATAAAAATAATACTACATTTTTTATTCTAAAGTTCACTATATGATTTACCAGAATATGTTTATCAAGTTTAAAATAACAAACTAAGTAGAGAGGAAATTTAGAAAAAAAAATTCTGCTAGCATAGGACAAAAGTAAATTATGTTAAGCACTATGCGAATAAAACAAATGAACCAGCAGAACCAAACATCTGAAAGGTACAAGGTGAGCAGATCTCATAGGGATGAAGACAATGACTTATCCAATAATTCATGAATTACTATTCATTTTTTTAAATATTCTTAATGAAAATAAAAATAAAATATTGGAATGGTGATCCTGGAATTGTCTCTATAATGTTCTGATAATATTCTTTCACTATTTAACCATTTGTTATAGCCAATAACTTCATGGCTTATTCTTGGAGAATATGAGATACAAGGAAGCAATTGGTAGGGTTGTTGTTGGTGGTGGTGGTGGTTGTGGTGGTGGTGGTGGTGGTGGTGGTGGTTTGGCTGTTAGTTTTGGGGTTTTGGTCATAGTTTGAACTACTTTCAAAAATATTGTAGACTGGATTCCTTGTCTGCTTTCCCAGCTCCCAGGCCTACTCCAGTCAGCCAGACCTGTGAGTTCCCAGGCACCATTATTCTCTTTCTACCATTCCACTGGCCCCACATCCTGATGGTCTTGCAGCCTCAGTATCGGCCCAGTTTGATTGGTTCTAAAGAACTGCGTCTGCTTTTGATGTCATCCTCACACTTCCAGACATATTTGGGGTTATACAGCCAGTAGTACAGACTAGACAAACCCAGACAAGGTTTGCATTTGCATGTTTTCTTGATTGCTTACAAAATTGGAATCACCTTCGGTCCCTCCAAGAAAAGTTAAACCCTGACCTGTCTGCCAGCATGCTCACCTGGCAGTCACCCAATCCATCCTATGGATCCTGGACTGGTGGAGTCTTTCCTGGAACCACAGTCTTAGTAGTTTTACCTATGTCTTCAAAACTGAGAACACCTCTTCCACCCCATTTGAACATCAACACAGAGTGGCCCCAGGATTAAATACTAAGCACTACTCAGCTGGTCCATAACCTGACAAGTTGGAGTAGCAGAGACATGAATACCCACTCTAAAGAGATCAGATCAATATCCATACCAAGAATTATCACAAAAGACAGAAGTCCAGATACCTAAGGCCCATAATAAAACCATAATCAATATGAATAACCAAGACCGTATTTCTCCACCAGAAATTAGCACCCCATATTATTTTTTTTCTGAGCAAGGAACTCTATCTGATAAACCAGATAATGGTTTTACAACACCAACAATAAATGTTAAAGGAAATCAAAGAGGATATGAAGAAAAAAATTGAATGAAAACCATGAAACACAAAAGAATGAGTAAACAAACCAGGTCTAGACTTGAAATCGCAATTCCATAAAGAGTGACAGTAATGACTGTCCTGGAAAGATATGTGCACTGATGCAATAATGCAGCATGTGTTACGAGAATAACCAACCACATTAAGTTTGAATTTAAGGCTCATTCATAAGATGGGGCCCATTCCTGGAATTGTTATGAGGACCAAGAGCCTGTTGCTAGACAAGTCACTGGTCATAGCACAATATTAGTATTGTGCTATGTAGACATAGTGACTCCTGATGACTTAGTTTTATACTTAATTACATCCCTTAATTACTATCAGAGAACTTTCTTGAAGAAGACAGAGATTAACACATAAATGCACAATTGATAAATGTGCAAAGACAGAATAAATAATTTAAAACTAATACTGTAGACTGTGTAGTTTAGAAACCTCACTTTAAAAAATGTGGACTAGAAAGTCCAAAATGAAGGTGACAGCAAATGTCATGTGTGGTAATTGACTGTATCCTGATTCACATAAAATCATTAACCCTATTTATGAGAATTCAGTCATTTGACTTAGTCATCTCCAAAGGGACATCCTTCCTAATGCCACTATCTTCGTCTTATATTTTTAATGTATTAATATTTTGTGGGTAGCAGAGATATACAAATAAATATGTATATGTGTTATAGAAGAGCATTCCCTTTTACATTATTTTTCTTTTCCAGTTTTAAAGGAACATAAAAGGCATATCAAATGTCATAAAAAATATATATATTAAAGACGTTTTGGACAATCTTGTAATCACAATCTTTTTTTTTTTTTTGGTCTATTTGAAACAGGGTCTCCCTGTAGCCCCAGCTGTCCTGGAACTCACTATGCAGACCAGGCTGGCTTTGAACTCACAGAGATCCTCCTGTCTCTGCCTTCCGAGTGCTGGGATTAAAGGTGTGCACTACCATGCACAACCCTTTTTTATATTTATTATTTTTAGTTTATGTATATGAGTGTATTGTCTGCATCTATGTAAGTGCACCCACGTCATGCAATGCCCACAGATGTCAGAAGAGGGCATCAACCCCCCCAGAACTGGAG
The DNA here is from genome assembly GCF_000622305.1 of Nannospalax galili. Classification (NCBI taxonomy): domain Eukaryota; kingdom Metazoa; phylum Chordata; class Mammalia; order Rodentia; family Spalacidae; genus Nannospalax; species Nannospalax galili. The sequence continues at coordinate 8,470,594 of NW_008352267.1, forward strand.
TTAAGGATGGCTGTTAGTTGTCATGTGGGTGCTAGGAATTGAACCAGAGTCTTCTGCAAGAGCAATAGTCAGTGTTCTTTACCACTGAGTCATCTCTCCAGCCCAATAATGACAATTCTTTAAGTTGTTTAAATATATCTTGTTTTGTAAAAGAAATATGAAAAAATTAATTATAAACATATTTCTTTCAGTAAATGAAAATCAGAGGCCTCGATAAAATTTTTTGTTGAAGAAAATTTTCATTTCTTTGAAATTCTATGGTTCTATCTGATCATAATTTGATGATAATTTTTAAAAAAAGGAGATCATGATGAAAACATCTGAAAGTTGCTTGAAGGATTAATGTAAATATTTAAAATTAACCTACATTTTCTTTAAAATTATTTTAAATCAATTCTTAAAAAATTTGCATACAATGTATATTGATCAAATTCCTTCTTCCTTTAACAGATCCATCCCGTTTTTCATTTTTTTTTCCACTGAGTTCTTTTTCTTTCTCTTTTTTTTTTCATTGAGTTCTTTTTCTTTATCTTTTTCTTTTGTTTCAAATACTGTTTATTGAAAGGAATACCAGCAATGGATGTTAGGCTGTCAGGCAAATTTCACTATTTTCATCAGAAAGCCAGTATTTTCTACCATATTGTAGAATTTCTTTAACCAAGTGATTGTTCCATTTAATTGTACTAAATAGTTTTAATTTGATGTACTCTCAATTGTCTTTTTTTTTCTTGTTTTCTGTGCTTTTGGGTGTATGTAAAAATATTTGCCTTGTTTGCCTTGTCCAACATCTACAGTTTTCTTTTTATTAGTTTCTCATGTTACATTTAGATCTTGAATTTTTTGACTTTACTCTTTTATAGCACAAGAATAGGAGTCAAATTTCCATCATCTGCACATGGAAGGTGTGATACATTATCCATGGTATTTTTCTCAACTTTGTCAGGAATCAGTTGAGTGTAGAAATGTGGGCTTAATTTTAAGAACCCTATCTTGCTTCATTGATTTCTCTGGCCAATTTGAGTTCTGAGCTATTTTTGTTCTATGACTCTGTAGCATATTTAGAAATATGTTATTCTTGGGGTCTCTATTATTTTTTGTAAGATTGTTTTAACTATTTGTGATCTTCCCTGCTTCCATTTGATTTTAAGCTTCTGTTTATTTTTAGTTCCATAAAGAATGCAGTTGGTCTGTTGATGAAGATTCCATTAAACTTTTACATTTTGGGGGGTAGCCTAGATGCTTTAATATTAATTCTTCTATACATAAATATCACTGTTTTTCCTGTTGTGTTTGAGAGCATTTTTCAATTAATTTAATCAGTGGTTTTTAAATTAATTCATTTTATAGTTATTTCACTTCCTTAGTTTTATTTATATTGTATATAGTGAAATATAGTTATAAATGGTATTGGATATTTAATTTTATACATGTAATATATATGTTACTGATTTTTCTGTATTTAAATAGAAACTCAGCATTCATGGAAATGGAAATTAGCACAGCTATTATAGAAAATGGTTTCTCAAAAAAGTAAAAAGGAGTTAGCAGCAGGCAAGAGCACTAGCTGCTCTGGCAAAGATCCCAGGCTTGGTTCCTAGCACTCAGATGGTGAAAAATAACCATCTTCATCTACCTTTCTAGCAGATCAGACACTCTTTCTGGCCTCTGCAGGCACTACATGCATGGGTGCATTTACATACATGCTGGAAAAACACTTGTACACATAAAACTAACTAACTAAATAATAAATAAAACAACTTTACTATACAATTTAATTGCCCTAATTTTTTTGGCACATGTACAAAATAAATGAAATCAGTCTGCCAGAGAGATGCTTGAATGTTCCACTTAATAAGAATCTATTTACAATAGCTATGGAGTCAATTTTGGTGTTCACCAGTGGATGAATTTATAACAAAAATGAAGTAGATACAAAAACAATGAAATTTTTGTTCACCAATTAAAAACAAAATTCTATCACCTATAACCTGCAAAAAAATATTGATGCTGGAAGACAGTATGTTAAGTGAAATAATCCATCAACTAAGTCACAGATGGTGTGTTCTGTTTTTATGTGGAATTTAAAAAGTTGCCTTCTGGGGTCAGCTAAATTCCAGGGGACTATGGAGCATCTCTCAAAATATCCTGTAACTGTGGTAAGTCACCTGTCCTCTTGTTCAGTGAGGCCATGGAGACCCCACCAGGTGAACTTGAACCAGTGTCAAGTCTACAAAGAGGAAGGTCGACACAGAGGGAACATTTCCTCCATGCTGCCAAGTGAAGCCGGACATGGTTGAGCAGGACCTTTGACTTATCTTCACATAGATGGAACTGGTAAAAGAAAGGAGCAGGGGATTTTCCCAAACTGTGTGACTTCCAAGGAACAGATCATTCAATGACCTTAAGAGTAAAAATAAATTGGTTTATTTAGGCCAATTGTATGGTCTTAAACACCCAAAAGGAAAGTATAACCAAAGATTAAAGTGATCAACATATCTCTTTAAGAGTCCATGTGTATAAGTAAAAATCTATATTATAAGAAACAGTCCCAGACAGACAATAACATCCTTTGAGTTGTTGGCCATGGTGGTCCAAGAGACTCCCTAAATTACTCAGGCTATTGCCAGAGCCCTTGATGGCCTCCCAGAACTTGAAGGTAAGGCCCTACTGCCAAAAACAGAGCATACATTGGACACAGGATTTAGAGAAATATAGCAGCAACTGACCAGGAAGCCACTTCCTCTGAAGGCAAGCTCTCATAGCTTTGGAGAATGCTATGACATTAGCAATGGAAAACATCAATGGATGATCCAGCACCAGCTTCAAGACCAAATAACCACATCAACGGCCAGCATAGCATTCAGCATTGGTGCAGTAGTGGCACTTTTGTCTTTGGGGCAATCTACAGCTACCTAATTTGACTAAAAGCTCACTCAAAGGGAGGAAACTCAAGTGTGGTACTGTAACATAACCTAATACACATGGCCAGAGTTGTCATAGATCATAGAAAAACCCCCAAAACTCTCAAGTCATGAGCCCAGTGTGATTTCTTATTATGTGCAAAATATGTATCCTTGTATTTATGGACAAATAGCCCAGTGACCAGTCATCAAAGAAGCTTACTTTGCAGCAGTCAGAGACTATTACCAAGTACCATAACTGGTCACACACGGGCATTGTCTATGAATTGACCAGGCCTAAGGGACACATCTGCAATGCAACCTCTACACCAAAGGCTCATGAAACATAGAATAGGGATATGAAGAGGACACTAAGGAATCATTTGTCAGTAATGAAGCTCCCTCATGCAGCAGAGCATCAGGGAAACAAAAGGGCACAAACTGCCAAAGTATAGAGATTGAGAGTCTGCTAAATAATGGTCCTCAAACAGGATCCCTTTATTAAACTTCACCCACTCAAGGCTCAAGCACCATCCCTGAAGAGGGAGCAGAGAGACTGTAAGAGCCAGGGAGGATGGGCATGACAATATGGAAAGAGGGTCCTATAAGCTCCTGGGAACCTGCTATATGATCCTATGGCATAGGTGTCAGCATACATAAACCCCATGCAAACTCAGGCAGACAATAACCCAGCATAGAATTGGGGTGAACAGCACATCCCAATATTACTGATTGCTTCTAGGTAAAAAAGAGTTTCTCTTCCTGAAACCAGGGACTCTAGGTAGTGCTCAGGCACTGAGGTCAACAATAAGTGGGATTTCATTACATTACAAAGTTTCTGTACAGTAAGAGAAACAACTAAGAAAGGGGAGAGGAAATGCACTGAGTGGGAAAAAATCCTCACCAGCTACACATCCGACAGAACATTAATATCCAGAATATATAAGCACTCAAAGAAGAAAGAAATAAGAAAATAAACAACACAATAAAAAGATGGTCAATAGACCTAAACAGAGAGTTCTCAAAAAAATAAATAAATAAAAATGGCTAAAATGTAGCTTAAAAAATGATCAACATTCTTAGTTATTAGAGAAATGCAGATTAAAAAACACTTTATGAGTCCATCTTACCCCAGTCAGACTGGCAAAAATCGAGAGAATTATAGACTCCAAATGCTGGAGAAGATGTGGAGAAAAAGGAACACTCATTCACTACTCGTGGGAATGCAAACTCTTGCAACCATAATGGAAAGAAGTGTGGAGAACTGTCAAAAACCTAAAAATGAACCTACCATATGATCCACTGATACCACTCCTTGGCATATACCCACAGGCCTCATCGTACTGTGAGAAATACCTGTATATCCATTCTTGTTGCTGCTGTCTTCACAATAGCTAAGAAATGGAAACAACCTAAATGTCCCTCAACTGTTGAATGATTAATGAAAATGTGGTACATCTATTCACTGGAGGTCTACTCAGCAGTAAGGAAAGATGAAATTATTAAATTTACAGGTAAATGGATAGAGCTAGAGAATGTAATACTATGTGAAGTAACACAAATGCAGAAAAGCAAGCAAAATAAATTTTCCCTCATTTGCAAGCAGATTCTAGCACTAATCCCTTACATGTGAGCATATAAATTGTGAAGTAACACCAGGAGCCAGGTAAAGGCAAAAGACACATGGAGGTAGAGGAAAAGAAACAAGCTGAAGGAGAGATAGTAGGGAACAGATGCTACCAGAGGCAGGTAGAAAAATTATGAGTAATTGGCAGGGAGGAGAGGAGAGAGGGACATACATGGGACCACGATGTGGGGGAGGGAGAGAAGTAAGGATTGGAAAGTTGGTGGGAGTTGAGAAGTATTGGGGGTAGGGTGGGAATAATGGGGACACTATACTAGGAAGAGAGGGAAGAGGGAGGCCAGATGAGAGAAAAAAGTAGAGATGACTGAATCTCAGGGGTCTAGCAAACCTATAGGGAAAAGGGATGCCCTAGAAACTCTATGTGAAATGTACGTTAAGTGTCTGAGCATTAATTCATATGTATACCTAGGGCTTGGAAGGGAATGCAGTACCAGATAGAAGAAACCTCCCTTGGAGCGACTGTATGCTGTACAGCATCCATCAAAGAAACTTCTTTTTGCAACAGATGGAGGCTACCTCAGAGTTGCACATCTGGTCAGCCATAGAGAACATACACATGGGAGGTGCCTAGTACTGGGTGAAACATCTGCAAATTCCTAGACCACGGCTCATGGAACATGGCAGAGTGGGGGTAGAGAGAGGGCTAATGCACCCCTCAACTCTCACCAGTGAGGCTTCCTTGTACATCAGAGTGCTTTACACACAGAAGGCCTCAACTGGCCAAATTTTGGAGAATGAGACTGTAGAATGTAGGATGGGACTCGTATATGGATTCTCACCCAGCCATGGCTCAGGGACCAATGCAAGAGAAGGTGAAAGATAGTAAGAGCCAGGGCTGGTTCATGAACAAATGAGGTGGAGGCTTCCAGGCCAATGGAGGCTTGTTCATATGTGGCCTGCAGCAGCAGTGGCATCCAATGTGGGACTCATGTCAGCTCAATTAAACAAGGGCCCAAAAGGCATGTGGACAATAGGTGGCAGGTCAGCACCAAATCGAGAATTATTTGAGACTGGTTGCTGCTGGGTGAGGAAGAGTATGACTTTCAGATGACCACTGGATGGGGCTGACTAGACTCCAGTGGATGCATTCATACTGAATGACATCTGGTTAGAAACATTTGACTCAGCATGTATGGCAGAGTGCATATGGTATGGGGGGACGGCATGGATTGGGGAAGGGGTCTGGATATGAGTGGGAAATATTGTATGAAATCTTAAAAGCTCAATTAAAAATACCTTTTGAAAACAGAGTTATTTAACCAAATAAAAGAACACCCACAATTTAAAAATTAGCTATAAAATGGCAATGTGGATAATGCTCTTCATATTTTATTTTCATACTACATATGTTTTAGCTACTTCAATGTTTATTTTTATTTATCACATGATACATAGTAGTTTAGCAGTGATAACATAATCAGTGAGTACATAAATAAGCAAACTGGAAAATTGAGTCATGATATTTTTCATTTGTATTCTATTGAGTGTGGCCAGTGATCATATCTCAATATGGCCATAAGATTGAATAAAACTTCAATGAAGCATCAGTGTACACAAATTGTTGTTCAGGGAATGTAAGCATTAGTGAACTGTAGTTTAAGTTAAATTGATTTCATCTTATCATTAATCATGAAATTAAATACAAAACGTATTTTATAATTAAAATTTTAATTTATAAGCTCTCTATTTAAATCAATAATAAGTCTTGAGGTATGTATTTTTAGAATTGTAAAATTCATAAGTGTTTACTAAGTGTTCTAATAATATATTATTGAGGGACTGCAATTTATATATAGGAATATACATAGGAGTATACACAGGAATCATACAGCACTTTAATGTTGAAGACCTAAGAATGTAGCTATCAGAAATATATAGAGGTTCTCTATTCCAGAGTATGCCTTGGAGTCCAATTATGTCTACAATGGCATGTTGCCACTCAAGAACACTTTGAGGCTAATAACTGTGGTTACTACTGTTAAAATATCACTGGATATTTTCACTGTGTGCACTGGTACTTATGTGCAAAATGTAAACTGTTGTGCTGCACTTTGTGGATAAATTATATTTTAAAAGGATTACTAATTATTTCCATTTTAGGAATTTATGATTTTTTAAATTTATATCTTCAATGCATAAAAGTAAATATACAAATAAACACTCACATTATTGTCTTTTTTATTGACTTGTGAAATGATTTAGAAACAAAGATTGATGATCTGAGAAGAAAGTTAACAACATTTTAATTTTTTTTTATGTTTATGACCCTTTGCCAACACATATGTATGTGTGCCACATATGTGTTGGGTGCCTCTGGAAGCCAAATAGGGTATTGGATCCCCTGGAAATGGAGTTAAAATTAGCTGTGCCTCATCATGTGAGTTTTGGGAATTAAACTCCGTTCCTTTGCCAGAACAGCAAGTGCTCTTAATTGCTGAGACATTTATTCAAGCCCACAACAAAAATTTTAAGAAGGTTATTTGAGAGAGCACAATGAAAATAAAAAATGAAATATGCAATATATTAATTAAAAATAAATGAATTTGTCATTTGAAAGTGATCAAATATTGATTATCTAGTTGATATGTTCAATGATTATTATACCTGTAAGATAATAGCTTAATTTTTATGACTATGGAATAATGTTAATTTTCTGATATGCATAAACATGTAGTAAATTAAAGTGGTAAAAGCATATTGTAGATTCATGAATTTTAAAGTTGAAAAAGAAATAACAGAAATTTTGCAAATCTGTTTCAATCATAACTGCATAAGTTTATGTAGAGTAATTGTTAAATGGCTATAGGAAAATTGTTTTTTGGTCAAATACAGGTTGCTGACAGAGCACCTTTCCTTGGGGAAGCTTTAGCAATACAGCAGATAATTGTCTGAGATGTTAGTTTATCAAAGCGATACTCTGAAAATTTCTTTATATTCTTTCAGAACGTTATTTTTGTTTCCCTATTGAAAGAAAAGACAGAATTTGATACAGAAGGTGAAAAAATTAGAAAAGTTTGATCTAGATACTTACAGACATGTGGGCAATGTTTATGCAAAAATGTATCTATAAATTACTTGAAACATAGAAATTATGGGACTGCAGAGGTGGCTCAGCATTTAGTAGCACCGGCTGCTTTTGCAGAGGACACTGGTTTACTTCCCAGCACCCATATGGCAGCTAACAACTGTCCATAACTTCAGCTCCCAGGGAGCCAGTGGCCTCTTCTGGCCTCTGTAGGCATTGCATGACTTGATTGCACTTATATACATACAGGCAATATACAAACACACATAAAAAAATAAAATAAATAAAATATTTAAGAAGGAGAAATTATTTGTTATATCACATGTGATTTTTTTTAAAGTTGTATTACTTTAAATCAATTTTATTTGCCAGTTTGTTAAAATCAAGATGTTTTGATAGGAATTCAATAGTTATTTAACACACTCAACAGGATTGTTTTAAATGAACTCTTTCTATAAAGCAGACTGGACACAGAGTGTATTTCTGTGTAAAATTTCTTTCTGGGATCACGTACTCAAAGCTGAAATATAGAAATCATAAAATAATTGTATAAGAAAATAGCATAGTTGGACTGTATGAACATAGCAGAGAAAATTTGGTTCACTAACAAAGACTGTATGGAATGAAATTCAGAAGAAAAAGGCACGAACGCTGGGATCAGTGTGTCCATTTTCTAGTTTGTAGAGGAATAACAAACAAGGCTGCATATTGAAATCTTGGTAACTGTAGTGTTAAGAAAATAAGTTATATTAAACTTAGAAAGGTAATTTTAAATGATGGAGGTTATTAATATAATAGTCCTATTTGCATACATGCTAATCTTAGTTTATGAAAGTATATATTATAAAAGTATTTGTAACATTTGTATAATTTTAGTTTAACAATAAATTAAAAAATAATTGTTTTCTTCCTACTTCTTGATTTGAAAATATTAAATCATTAAAATGAAGATATATATATATCACTACAACAACTTGTTAAATATTAGAAAAATGCGTGTATAATAAAATATTAGAATCCAAAAGTATTGATTTCAGTTATTTTATATTTTCTCTAAAGTAGAACACCTTCCTCTTTACAAGAAACATTGTTATGGATTTTGCATTCTTCAACAGCGAAATATTATTAAAAATTTAATGCAATTAGAAAAAATTTATAGACCCCTTAGTAAAATACGATTGTATAAAATAAATAGTTACAGATAAAATTTTAGATCTTATTTAAAGTATATATGCTAAAACATATTCTTTCATCATTCACAAATGGATAAAAATCATAGACACATAACTAAATACATAGTTGGCATGTATGAAAAGTCATGCGGAGGGCATTTTCACAAGGTCAGCGAGTCAAAGAGAGAAGCACATTACAGCAAAGCTAAATATATTACAGCATGGAGATGTCTTAGTAATGAGGAATGATTTCATTAATCTCTCCATTAGAGTAAACAGAAAGTTCAATCACAAATTCTATATCAGTTGTTTTGGAATTTTGTAGAAAATGTGATTCCCCTTGCCTTACTTTATTTATGAGTTTAATTTTAAAGTCAAACAGTAGGACAAATAAAGACTATGATAACTGCTCTTACATATTTAGGGAGGGATGCGTAATGCATGATTGTTCCTGTCTCCTTTGGACTCAAGATATTATAGCACTTGGATATAAATTCCTCTATAATTCAACCCAAAGTAAAATTGGCTTGTAGTCTTTAAAAGATGTTGGAAGATTCTTAGAGATCCACTGATAAAGCTAATGTGACATGATAAAAGTGTCTAAATTGGTTATAAATGTAAAAGTGGCATGTACCCATACTTTCGGTAAAGCAATTTTTTATAACAAGTGGATAATTTTCTTAAGATCAGAAGGAAATGAAAAGAATTGGAAATCAAACTCAATAGAGTTTGAATGTTAATAGTGTCCTCTGAAAGGTTTCTATTTAAGGAATTGGATGCTAGCTGGAGCTAACTGTGAGCATTTTGAAGGTAAGGTCAAGTCTAAGGTCCTCATCATCATGAGGCCATGTCCATAAAAGAGATTGTTAGTCCCTGGCTCACCATCTAGGCTCTCTTCTGCTTCTTTTTTCATGAAATGAGCAGCTTCTGTCATTTCACAATTCTTTTATGATGCATTGTGTTTCTCAAAGACCTATCCAAAGCAATGCAGGTCAAAATGGAAGTCTCCAGAAAAATGACTCCCCCCCAAACCCTTTTGTTTTAGTTCATTTCCTCAGGAACTTTCTTATATGAATGGCAAGTTTTTTATCACTGAAAATTGTGCTAAGAGGTGGGGGTATTGCTAAAAGTGTGTCTGCTGACATGAAAAAGCCCTTGGATTGGGATATGACAGACGTTTGAAATGGGTTTGGATGGTCAGGGTAGGTTAAAGACGTCTGAGATCATTGACTGTTTTGTTGTTGTTGTTGCTGTTTTGTTTATTTATTTTTTGTAGAGATTCGAAAAGCAGAATGTAGGTAGAAAATACACAAAAATAAAGTTTCAGATGGAAATAATGACACTGTTGAGAATTGAATAGCAACTCTTTTTGTTACATCCTAGCAAGAATTTCATGAAATTTCTTTCTGCAGTTTTACTTGGTAGGAAGCAAGTCAGATGAGTAAGTGTTTTAAGTGAGGAGGCATTCTGGCCATGATCTGAGAATCCATGGTTCCTTTTAGTCTAATTAGCAATGGAAATATGTATCAAGAAGACAGAATGGAAATATTAGGAAAGGTTATAGATTGGCCAGAATAAATCAGATGTGAGTTTGTGGCCAAGGAAGATGTGGTTGCCAAAGAGATTAGCACTGATAAAAAGAGGTCATGTGTTTTGCATTGGGATAATGGGGAAGATGCTTGGAAAGAGAACAGAGACTCTTAGGAGGGACAGTATTCCTGCTCCAAAACTGTATTAATCAGGATTCCCCCAGAGAAACCGAACCAGTAGAATAGATATAGGTGTAAGAGAGAAGTTATTATCCCATCTTCCTTGGTCACAGAAACGGAAATGTGCTGTGGGAATTTGAATTCCACAGGGCCAAGGAAACCAGTAGCTTTTTGGTATAAGGAAGTAGAAGTCTCAAACAAAAGACTAGGCAACTGAAGTCTGACACCCTCAGGTACCCCCAAGAGCTGCTGCTAAGAAGACACATTAAGGGCTGAAGAACCTGGAGCTTGATGTCCATGGACAACAATAGCAGAAAGCACAGCTGCTCAAGACGGTAGCTTCTCCTCTTCACACCATTCTTTCCCATCTCAACCCCCAGTTTACCATATTATACAACACACATCCCATATAAGTCTTCTCTCTCAGCTCTCCGATCTACAGGACAATCATCTGAAACACCTACGTGGGCACACCCAGAAGTATGCCTTACTGATTCTCTAGGCATTCCTCAGTTCATCAAAGTTGCAACTCCAAACTCCTTTGCATAGTGGTATTTCTTATATAGAAAAACCTGAGTTATCATCCTTAATAGGTCCTTTATAATGAGAACTTGGGGAGAAAAAAGTACAGACTATCTATATTTGTCCAACCATATGTTCCCCATATAAAGTAGGATCCTACCTAAAATAACATGGCAATGTCAAAGCAACTGTGTTATTCACTGTGATCTGATTTCTGCCATGTGAAACAGAGAAAATGAATAAGACAAATTCAAATGTTTTAAATAAACACAATGTACTTCCTTACTCTCCAATTTATCCCCCACATAAATTAGAAAATAATTTTACTTATTTTTTAAAAATTAATTTGTATGAGTGCTGTGTCTGCATGTATCTAAGTGCACCATATATGTGCTTAATGCCTAGGAAGGCCAGAAGAGCCATTGGATTCCCTGGAACTAGAGTTAAGGTTAGGTGTCAGCTGCTATGTGGGAGCTGGGAAATGAACTGGAGTCACCTTAGAGAGCTGCAACTGCTTCTTAACTACTGAGTCATTTATTCAACCCCCATTGTCAAATTTTGTGTAGACGTTTATTTAGAACTACATAGCTAGTCTACTTATGCCTGTATGATTAAACTTGATTTTTCTACAGCAAAAATGATAAAGTCAATCTCTTCCAATGGCATGAGAGACTTCACAAACTCAGTTCAAATACTTCTTAGTCTTCACTAAATCCAAGCTCTAAATAAGCTGTTTTCAGTTCCGTAACAAAGGTGTTCTCCTTTCTGTCTTGTTTAACTCAGCTTATATTGTTTCATCAATTACGATGAATTATCTGCACACTTCCAAGTAGTCTAAACAGATGCTGTGTGGTTTTCAAAAGCATGCCTTTATGTCATCCCTCTCTGTCCTTCCTTTTTTTAATGAGTAATTTTTGCCTGCTTTAGGCTACATAGGAAGGAAAAGTTATCATGAATTTAAGGATGTTTTTAGTTCAGCCTAACTGGTTAATGACAAGGAGCCTCAGAACACTGCATTTAATTCACTGAATTCCCCAAAGTCCAAGATTTGACCTTATAGGTTGAGAACCACAAACTCACAGAATCTCAGAGTTAATTGGAATCAGGCACACCATCCTATACTAGCACACTTCATAGCAGTAGAGTTAAAAACAGTTACTGTTTAATTTACTGTGTGAAATGCAGTTAAGTAGACTGAATAATTGTTTGAGTCTGTGCTCATATTCTCCCTATAGACCATGACATAGGTAGGTAAATTATTTGAAGGATACCTGGTGTGCATGTAATCAAAGTAAAACAAGTGGTATTATTTGAATATCTAATCTTAACAGCTTTGCATGGGCTTCTACATTCATTATAGTATGAGGCATTTGTGTCAGATTCATTAAGTACCCAAGAGCCTAGCCATCCAAGGTTGCATTTAATGCTTGGATTGGGCTGTCTCTTGCTCACTGTAGCTGTAAGTCTTTGTTTTGCTTAATAACATTTTCAATTTCTTGTGAAAGCACTATTTTACTAGAGAGCTTCAAACAGGTTTTCTCAGCCTTAATCCTCAAATCACCTACATTACAGTCACTTGAGTGTTGTGTTAACAATATAGATCTCCCAACTTTATTCTAAATTTTGTTAAAACCTTTGGGTTTGGAGTTTGGAAATTATTTTTAAGTAAACCACACAAATGACTGTCCTTGCTAATGTAGACTGAAAGGCGTTGTCTTCTACATAGGATGGCAAATTTTCATGTGTATCTTTTATCAATCACTCTAAACCATAAGATTCCTGAAAGCACAGGAAATACTGCTGTAAATCTGCTCATTTTGAATTATTATTATTATTATTATTATTATTATTATTATTATTACCTTTGTAATTTGTTTACTAAACATCTGTTGAATTGAAATTAGTTGTGCCTTCCAGTTACTTAATAATAATTATAAATACATTTCAACAAATTTTGAATTGTTTTGTGTGTCCCTACACTGTATGAGGAGAAATGAAGCGCAGTTCATTTAGTCTGGATTGACAAAGAAAACACACTAATCATATAACAAAATAAAAATCAGTCCCACTACAGAAGAAAAACTTTGAAATGCATCATTTTCCTAATAAGTTCTAATGAAGAATAAATTCAATACAAGAAATTGTCAGTAAGCTAAAATAAGAAACAGCTTAAGTTGTAAAGGTATTAAGCATATATTTAAATAAAATCAGTTTCGAACTAAAATTGTGTCAAGTTTTATATTCAGATTTATCCATTCCTATTGAAGGATGTTGAAATATGTTTGAATTCTTTAGATATTTGGAAGGAATTTAAAGTGGATTAAAATTTCTTAAATTACATAAAAGTGAAAGTGGTTTCACTTTTTTTTAAACATCTAAAATTAGAAGTAGGTAGGTGTTCTAGTTTGCCTTTAATTGCCATGACAAAACACTCAGACCACTACCAACTTGGGGAGGAGAGAGTTTATTTGACCTACATTTCACAGGTAGTAAATATGCATGTTTCTGTTACTTTATTCAATACCATTCAATCAACATTCAGTTTTTCAGTTGCTATACTCTCTAAATTGAACAATATGAACAGAAATATTTGATATCTAATTAAATATGTCAACATAGCCCGAAAGGTCTTTTATGAACTATTAGTTCCTGAATCAAAGACTCAGTCAACTCAGTTTTAGGTAAGCTACAGGGGAGAGGCTATCTGTATTTCATTTGTCTGTAATACTTTTATGATAAAACTACTTTTCTGCTCAGTCTTTTAAACAACAGCTGATAATACAGCCATTGCTTTTGAGGTCAGCTCCATTAAACTTCAGTAAAATAATTTGCATTGCATGTGAGCAAATTAAAAAGAGAGTTGAAGCTACTTTGGAAATATTTCACTTCTCAATGTATTACATGGAAAGTTATATAAAAGTAAATTGTAATAAAATAACAATTGGTAATTTTTTTCAAAAATACTATTTCTTTGAAAATATATGCTCTTTCATTTTTACTTATCTCAAGTAATAAAGATATTTTAATTAAAAGAATTTTAATTTTGATTTTTTTTACATTTATATGAATATATAGTCAACAATAGTTCTTCCCATAATTTAGGTAAAATAAGTCCTTCTTTTTAAAATATATAAAGGCATTCAGGAGGCATCAGAGAATTTATAGTGTTAGGGATTAAAACTTATCAAACTTCCAGAGTTGGTGTGCTTGCTGTATCTGAAAGATTAAAACTCCCCTTTTAAAAAAGTAAAAGGTAAAAAAAAAGTATATAAAAAATATATAGTCTATGGAACATCACAAAGCACTTCCAAACCATTGTCTAAAGGTCATACCACCTGGAACATTCCTGATGTCACAAGTCAGTATCAAGTAGTAAATATGATTATTGTGAACAAAAATGAAGCCCATTGTGCTTATTACATTGAAGGACAGAACCTAAATGGAATGTGTATTTTCAGGGTGTTCTGGTTTTTTTCTCCATTGCTGTGACAAAATATTCTGACCCATACCAACTTGGGGAGAAAAGGGCTTATGTCACAGTTCATCACTAAGGGAGCCCAAGGTAGGAGCTCAGGGCAGGAACCTGGACGTAGGAGCTGAAGTACAGGACATGGAAGAATGTTGCTTAAAGGCTTGCTCCCCTGGCCCCTGTTCAGCCTGCTTTCTTATACAATACAGAGAAATTTGCCTAGGGTATGCACTAGCCACAGTTGGCTGGTCCTCCCACATCACTCAAATATCAAGAAAATAGCCCAAAGACATAGTCACAGGCCAGTTCAATGAAGACAATTCCCCAATTGAGGCTTCCTCTAAAGTATGTCAAGTTGACAACTAAAACTATCCAACAAATGAGGTAGCTATGTAACAATGATGCTTATTTTTCCTAAACATAATTTATGCACACAGTATGTAGACTTGTTTCTGTTTTGAAAATATTCCCTTCAGTAAGGTGAATACCACCTAATTCTGCTTGTGAGAAAAACAATATTTTATCCATGAATCCACCACTACTAAAATAGTTTTGCTAGTTACCTAGTATATTGAATTTCATTGATTTTTATCCCACATAATGTTACTATGAAAAAAATGATCTAATGTTACTAAATATTGTTTATATATTCTGTTTTCCTCAACCTCACTTTTACTTCCAGAGAGAAGTTTTTGTCAGTTCATTTCTACTAAATACTGAAGTTTGATAATAATGTTGTACATGGAGCTAGATAGTTAATAAATATGTGTTTACATTTTTTTGTGAAAAACTTTGCAGTATTTTGTTGGGTGGAAAGAACAAAGAGACAGAAACACTGCAGCTGAGCTATCAATAGCCAGGTAAGGCAGGTTTCTTAAACAGGAACTAACTATGCCCTTAACAGGGCACACATATTCCAGATCAGAACAATATCCAACTTTCCTTTCTTTTTTAAATTGCATTTAAATTTATTTCTAAGACAGGCAAACTCTAGACTTTGGAGACTTTGGTTGTCTTCCCCACAAGTACACACATCTGGTCTGCTAATTTCTTTTTCTGACGGATGATAAATCTATAAAGAGGAAAGAAATTATTTTACTTTTAAATCTCAATGTTCACATTTTGTTGGCATTATTAATTTTAATTACTGAAAAGAAAATAAAAATGTTTTTAAAAATGTTTATTGAGTACTTGTGAATTTCATATATCTTAATTGAATTTAGACCCCCTCCACCATCCCTGCCCCTCACCAGATTTCATGCGTTCTGTCAAACAGGTTAAGTCCTAGCAGATCAAGCATTTATACTCAGATGTCTCTTGATAGAAATTTACTAAATGGAGTCTAGTCAGCCTATCTAAAGTCACTCCCTTAAAGGTCTATTCTCCCTCCCCTTGCAGTAATCAGTTGCCAATAGTTCCTCAGCTAGTGTTGGGCCTGCTCTCTATTTCCCTCCTTCTATGCTGGGTTTTTGTCTGATTGAGTCAACATGGGTCTTGTGCATGCTGTCCCCATAATTTCAAGTTCATATTCACAAATTTGCAGAGACCAGAAAGCCTCTGTTTCCTTATATTCATGTACCAACTCTGGCTCTACCAATCTTTTTGCCCCTCTTCTGTAGTAGTCTGAGCCATTGGTGTGTGAAATTTAATATAGGAGTCCTTTGCAGTGACACACTGTTTAGTATCTAAAACTTAGCCAGTTGGGGCCTTCTGTCTGTATCACACTCTGTTGGGGAATCGTCCCTGGTGAGATTTAAGGAATGTAATATTATTCTCAATACCCCCTGTTCTGTTCTGCTCCACGAGCCTTAGTTGTAGAGGTTTCACTATAGATGTGTCACTTAGGGCTTGAGAACTCTCAGACTCTGTGTGTGTTCAGTTGTGGAACTCTGTAGTAGACTCAATCTGTTGAAAAAGAAGCTTCTTTGGTAAATAGTGTACAGTATATTTGTGTGTAAGTATAAAGATCCATATTAAGTATACAATAAGAAATTTCATTTGACTACAGATATGAAAGTGATAAGCTTATCTCTGGGATGTATGTTGTCTTCTGCCATGTGTATATGGCTGTTTACAGCAATAACCGTAAGTCCCTTCCAACTGAGAGGGCTGAGTGAATAGCTGTTGATTGCCCCCTGGATTAAAGTGCCACTACTGTACCAATAGAGATTTTTTCCTCTGCAAGTCATTATGGTTATTAGGCTTTACATCTGGGTAGATACACTGATTGATTTTCTCCCTTAGTAGCTTTCATAGTATCCTCTTCAACTGTGAGAGTTAGTCTTTAGGGAGGAGGCTTCCAATTCAGTTCCAGCTCCAACACTCCAAGTCCTGTGTGCAAAATGTGTCCTGTCTTCAGCAACAGGGTCTTACCTTTAGGTTCTGGGAAGTAATCAAAGGATGTACAATAGCCTGTGTTATTTTGGGAGTCTCTTGTACTACCCTGACCAGCAAAGGTACCCAAAGGGAGGTTTCTCCCCTCTGACACTGTGTTTCTTGTGATATAACCTTCAGTTATAGACGACTCATGTTCAGATATTGTATGTGTTTTTCAAGGGGAGGTTGAGCTAATATATTTGCTTCTGGCTTTAATGCCATCTATATTTTCTCTATCCTTTCTCTCTCCCTGTTTAAACTACTTCCTCCACCCCCAGTTTAAATGCCCATATTTTCCCCTTTTTTCTCTTGAGATTACTATCTGCTGTTACATCCCCCTTCTCTTGAGTTCCCACTCCTCTTTTACCCCCATGGTCCCTTGTATATCAACTGGGAAGGGAGGAGGTAAGGAAAAACAGAAAAAGATGTTTCTTATATTCCAATATTTTCTTGATTTCCTTAAATTAGTCATTCAAATCTTAATGCTCCTATTAGGTATTGGCACTAAAAGATGTTATTTAAGGAATCCTTATGAAAACATCATAATATTGACTATATGTCCATAGTAGGATATTTTGTGGTCTTTCTTCAGCCTATTTTAGAAGGAACTTGGTCTTTATTTGTATCATGAAAATCATACAAAATAGCAAACTTAAAAACCTAAAATTCTTTAGGAATATTTTGCCTTGAATTTATACAGTGAAGATTGTTTATTATAATCAATGACAAAACTCAGTAGAAAGAAACTGAATATTCTTATGCATGTAAATACTCCTGGCTTGATTTGGCCTTATTTTTTCAATCTTCAGTTGTACTCTGTTTAACAATAATATTTATTCTTCTACTCTAAGTGAATTGTGGCTGGGAATATAACAGCACAATGAAATTGATCATGCCTTAGTAGACATACTGAAATTTGCTGTTGTAGCACTATCTGGACTGTGCCATGGTGACATTATTTATTAATAAAAATTTTTCTCTTTTTAATCCATTTTATTTTATTTATTTAGATTTTTGGTGTTTGAGAAGCAGAACACTGTGTACAGGTGATGTGATACTTATTGTCGTACAGGCTGGCATCAAACTTACATTAATTTTCCTTTTTCAGTATCCCAAGTTCTGAGATTAGAGGCATGTGCTATGATGCCTGGCTCATAAAACATTTAAAAAATTATCAAAAAATTTTTAATGTATATGTATGAGTATATTTCCCACATGTATGAAAGTGTACCCATGAGGTGCAATGCCTGCAGAGATCAGAAGAAGATGGGATGTCAGATCTCCGGAAACTGGAGTTATAGTTGTTAGCTGCCATGTCAGTGCTGTGAACTGATCCTGGTTTCTCTGCAAGAGCAGCCAGTGCTCATAACTGCTGAGTCATCTTTCAAGCCCCCTAAGAAAATATTTTATTTAAAAATTTAAAAATAAACAACACTGATTTCTTGTGAATAGTGGCTTAAAGTTTCATATAAATATTTATTTGATGAATGAATTAATATTGGATTATGTAAAATTAAAGTGAATGCAAAAGTGAGCTCAATAATCACCGATGAAACCATCAGCACTGAAATCAGCACTGATTTAACTCAGAAAAAAATTATATTTTCAGCATTATGTATACTCATAGTGCTTCATAAGCTCCAAAGTTGAACTGAAATACATACATAGCTTGAAGATCTTTTCATGAGATTCTTTTAAATTTTAATAATGCAATTTCATTAAAAGTAGCATTGATGTAACTCCTTGCTTAAGGATGATGTTAAAGCTCATCTGCCCTCCAATTACTATAAATTAGATGATGCTTTATGAAAAGGGTTAATCTAATTTTAATTATGGTTGTTTGATTAAATTTCTACCCATATTAATAACTGAGTATATAATGGAAGAAAGAATTACAGAGAACCAAATCACTTTTTGTGACATGTAGTTTTTTATTGGAAATTATATAATATTCCTAATGAGAACTATTGTTAGATAGGTGAATCAAATGCTGTATGAAGCATATTTTGATCAGATATCTAGAATCATTTTTAATTTCTTAAAACCAAATCATATATTCCTAAAAAATAAATGCTTTTATTAGGGTACATATTAGTGATTCATATTCTTTTTAGAAAAAGACTGAGGAAGTATTTTACTGTTTAAACCAGACAACAATTGACAAGTCAGATCAACTTGTCAACAAGTCTATAAGTTAATTTTCTAAATAATCATATACACATATATTTATGAAAATTTCCTAAAAATTGAAAGTACGATAAAGCCAAAAAATTTATATCTGAACAGGCAAAGAATGAATTTTTAAGTAGATTCTATTTCAGGTACTGAAGAATAAGATCTAATCATTTGATTTGAAGATACATTGAGCCTTTCAAGTCTCCAAAGTTTCTGTTGTATAGCTCTTCTAAATGAAAAGAGACCCTCCCAGAGGGAAAGGGGAGGATTATAAAAATGGGGAAGTAAAGGAATTTACAATGCTCCAGAAGCTCCTGAAACTTACAAGAGTAACAAGAATCTTCCCCAAGTTGCATAACTAGTTTCTGTTGCAGAGGGTTGGGGGGCTGCCTACATGTTGGGGAACACTGCTCCAGGGATTCAGTTTTTGTGACTTACCATCTAAGCTAATAAGGGCCTTCTGATAATGCAGCTCCCTTGGGTTGCCTATATTCTTGTAAGTAAATTATCATCCATACAACTGAAAAGAACAACTAAAAAGAGAAAAAATATTGAATGATTTTATAAATGCAAATAATCATCTTTTCATGAAAACAAATTCATCATAGGAAATTTTTTTCTTCACATAAGAAGTTTTACCTTCTATGGGCTGGAAAGGTAGGTCAGTGGTTAAGAGCACTGTCTGCTCTTGCAGAGGACCCAGATTTGATTCCAAGCACCAACATGATGGCTAACAACCTTCCATAACTCCAGTTCCAGGGGAATCCAACACTCTCTCATGACCTCCATGGGCATTGCATGACACAGGTACAGTTACCTACATGCGGGCAATACACACATTCACATTAAATAAAAAGAAAAGAAAATTCACTGGCAATAATAACCCATCTCATCCCCTGACCAAATAAAAATCCTGCTATAAATCCATTAGTTATATTAAAATATTTTTATACAATACAGTTTCAAAATTTCTGACATATATATATATATGCACAGTTGCATGTTTGTCTAATTTTCTGTCTACTAACACAATATCACATAAAAGAAAAGTTCTGAAAAAATTTATTTTTGGAAGTCAGAAGTCACAGGACAGAATCTAATAGCATCCTAATTGAAGTTAAGAGAATCAAGTGGTAAGAACCTCACATAGTGAAAGTGAGTCAGGCATATGCTTATGAATGTACATGTGCGTAGATTTAATTCCTATTATAAAGCAACCGCAATTCAGACATAGAAACTGCATTGCTTGCATCTGCCCCACTTTTTAGTACCTAGTTTCTATATTAGTTGTCTTTTTGTGCCTGACAACACTACCAAAAACTGGATAAATTTTAAAACAATGTTATTTTGACTGATGGCTATATGAGTACAAGTTCAAGACCTTGCATACAGAGATGGTTTTCTGGCTGGTGCAGAGCCTCATGCTGTAGAACAAGACTTTTGTGAATATATCTGTATCTGGTCATCCTCCCTCTTCTTATAAATCCACCATATTTTATCAGGGGAATGGGGGAGGGCTTCATTTTTATGATTTTATCTTCTTATATTAATTCCCTAAAGTCTCCATCTTCAAATTTCATAGACGGTTCAAGTTGCACAAATCCAATACTTCAAAATGAGGATCCACTGTCTTATACTGAGCCACAGAGGACACTCAAATCAAAACAGCACTTAAATTTTTCAGGGAATCTATACAAATTCAGTATTAAATGCTGATTTATTTGTATAATGTATGACATTTTTGGTCCTTTGTCATATGTATGCAGTGAAAAAACATGTGTGCATACATGTTTGCATACATGTGTTACAAGTATATATATAATATATGTCCAGATTATTCTTCAGTTGTTCTCTACCTTATACATTGTGTCATACTTCTTTTTTATTTAAAACCAATCTCTCTTTAGGTAGTTGGGTATAAGTTATAATACAAAGGCTATTTTATTTTTTATTTTTTTATTTTTTATTGAATTTTTGTGTATTTCATACAGAACATCTCAATCAATCTTAATTATCCTTATAAACCCTCCCCCACTGGCACCATTTCATAGCCCCACCACTGGAATTCATACATTCTATCATTTGTATTAAGTCCTTTTGTGTCAAATTGGTGTCCCCAGATGTCCCTCAATGAAAATTCATCTACTGAGTTCTTGTCAGCTGATCAAGAGTTAGCTCTTCCTCACCCAGCAGTAATCAGTTATCAATATTCCTTCAGCTAAGATTAGAGTCACCTGTCCATTTCTTCACTTTTATGCTGGATTTTTGCCTGTTTCAGTTTGCATGGGTCCTGTGCATGCTGACACAATTGCTGTAGGTTCATTCATATGAGCTCATAGGACTCTGTTTCCATATGATCATGCACCTCCTCCCTGGCTCTTACAGTCTTTACATCTTCTCTTCTGGAATATTTCCTGAGCCCTTTGTGAGTGTAGTTTAATATATTAGTCCTGTCCAAGGACCAGCATTCTGTAGACCCTTAGTCTCTACACTTTGGCCATTTGTAACTTTTGTGTTCCCAGACCTCTGTTGTGAGTATCATTAATGAGAACTTATATATTCATTATTGTCTTCTTTACCCCTGTTCTATGTTCCATGAGCCTTAGGTGTAGAGGTCGCATTCTAGATGTGCCAAGATGCACTAAGTTGTGCTACTCTGTAATAGACTTCATCTGGTTCAAACGAAGCTCCTTTGATGAGTGGTGACTGGGATATTTGTCTGTAAATATAAGTATATATATATATTTTGTACAGAGTTAGAAATTAGCCTAGGGATGTGACAGTTTTGGGGTATCATGCTTCTTTAAAACTTTTACAATATACATTGTAAATTTAAACGGGAAATTTTCAAGAGCATATATGTAATTAATATTTATAACAAACTTTATGTTTTCTTTAGTATTAAAGAAGTTAACTTAATCTTATCAATCATAATTATGTGACCAAGAGCAAAAACTACGTATAATTCATATTACATTTGTGAGAATCGTTTTTAGAATGATTATTCTTTTCTATTATTTTATATTACTTTATGTCTATGTGTGTGTGAATGTATGTATGTGCATCACATGCATGCAAGTGCCTGTGGATGCCAGAAGATTGCATCAGAATTCCAAGAGCTGGAGTTATAAGGCAATTTTTAGCTACCTGCGTGCTACAAAACTAATCCAGCTCTTCTGCAAGAGCATCGATTACTCTTACCCTCTGAACCAAGTCTTCAGCCTTTAGAATGATTATTCTTATGTAATGTGGTAATATAAATAACATATCAATAGTATTTTCTTCTTACTTACAAATAATTTCCAATGCTTGTAGAATACTAAGTCCTGTTTGTTATGAAGCAATTATATTCAAATTGAAACATTCTTCCCTCCCCATTGACCCCTTTTCATCCAATCTCTGGGAATCAATGGATATTTGATAGATGATCAGGTTTATGAACAAAGGATGGATACATAGATGAAAGAGTTAGAAATTAATTTTTATCCTGCAGTGTGATGAATAATTTTGCAGACACAAAAGAATAATAATTTTGTATAGATAAAACACAGCATATGATGTCTTATAAAGCAGAGAAATAAATCAGAATATATCTACAAT
Source organism: Nannospalax galili (assembly GCF_000622305.1). NCBI lineage: Eukaryota > Metazoa > Chordata > Mammalia > Rodentia > Spalacidae > Nannospalax > Nannospalax galili. Next base: position 8,493,187 of record NW_008352267.1, read on the forward strand.
TAAAAATTGAAAGTAAACCTAGGCTTATATGTATAAATTTTTATGGCTATCATATTTCTAAAATATCATGAAGATATACGAAATAATAATACAGTATGTATCAAAATGAAAATAGTAATACTATTTCACTAAATATCGTTGGATTTCTACATTTTTTAATGATATATTTTGAACAATATTTTTACCTCAGCCACTTGATTGGACAAAATCAGGCAAAAGTAGGAGAATTTGGAATTTTAAAATACAGTAGTATTTATAACATTGAGTTTCTACTTGAAACTTTCAAGTCATAGTTTTAATCTTGATACTCAGAATAAATTAGCACTAATTTCATTATCAGTGAAACTTTCTTAGTACTCTAAATAAGAATTAAAATATTAATATTATCATAGTAGTATAATTCTAATGATGATTTTCAGATCTAAGAAACTGTGTGGAAAGATAGCCATCACTGAAAAAAATACATGAGAAATAGTTTGATAACTTCAAAAATATAGATTCACTAATTCTAATAATATTAGCTTCAAAGTTATTCCCCTCTAGAAATGTAATACTCTGCCATGTGGAAACAACTATTCGTGTTTGAACTTGTTAAGAATGCAGATACTCAAGAGAGAAAAATCAGTAATAACATCAGTTATCATAGAGTGATCATTATAATTTAGATTTTAATTTATGCACTTTAGTCCTTTTTTGTATTCTCTATTCGTGGTAAAATATGTAAATAAAATATCCTTTTTGTACAAATATTTTACTTTTCACTTTGTATTGTCTTTTTCCTCAATTAAGATGTATCAATTTAAATAGACCTGGATGAAGAAGTATGTGGATGAGCCAAACTGGCACCAAAGTGGTAGCCAGTCAATCATTCAACCATGTGGGTCCAGCACAGTGCTGAGTTTTTACACTTTGAACCAAAGGGGACCAGCTCAAAGTTTATAATTATCAGTGGGAAGAGAAGCCGCTGTTCCCATGTCAATCCTATTTTGGGCTATTGGCCATCTACCTAAAGTACTGTGTCCCTCAGTTCATTTAAAATTCAGAACATCTATCTTTTCCTATTAGTTGAATTTAAGAGAATTATATCTTTGGCCATTTTGCTGTATCTTTCAATTATGATCTCCAAATTTGACTGTACCTGATTTTATTTTAAGAGGGGAAACTGTAGATGCTCGCAGCCACCATGAAACAGTTAATATATTAAAGATATTCTGGAGATGTGACTTTCTGCATTCCAGAGCAGGTACTGGCTAGAACACAACTGGTCCTGCCTCTCCATCTGTGCATGTTGTAAACTTCCTATGGATTCTCTCCACTATATCCTTTTTAATTTTCTCCAGCATGTGGCTTGTCCAATTTTTATATTTATAAAGGTATTTATCCACACAATCTCACAAAAAAACTGTTCAAGCTTATTTTCTATTTAACTACTTTGGGAAATTAAATGAGTTCTCATATACTGAATAGCATATATTTTTGTGAATATTAGAGTGTTCTGAAAACGGTACCCATATAAAGACCTTATAAAGCATTGAAAGGCTATAGCTAAAAATGAGTATTTTGTGGCTGGAAAGATGTCTCAGAGTTAAAGAGCACTGGCTGCTGTTGGCTAGGACCTAAATTAAGTTCTCCACATTCACATAGTGGCTACTAACTGCCTATTTTTACAGTTCCAGGGGATCATATGCTCTCTTCTGGAATCTGTAAATTCCTATGAATGTGATACTCTTATGCACATATAATCAAAGCACTCATAAAAATAAATTAAAAAATTTTTAAATGTACATTTTATTGTAAATTTTGTGTTTTGTAAAATACCTACTTAATAACACATTGATAAATGAATTCAAGAATCAAGTGAAATCCAAATACCAACATCAAAAAATACTGATCTGTAAAAAAATGATAAGGAGCTGGAAGATGAATCATTAATAAAGGTTCGTGGAACATGAATGAGGACCGGAGTTTGGATCACCGGCACTCAGATAAAATTGGGGTACAACAGTGCATGCCATTAGTACCATTGAGGGAGCAGAGACAAGAGGCTCCTGGGAGCTTCCTGTTCAGTTAGTCTAGCTCATTCATGAGTTACAAGAGAAGTGAGAGACCCTATTTCAAAAATAAGGTAGAAAGTGAATAAGGATGAAACCCAAAGTAAACCTCTGGTCTCCACATGCAAGTGGGCATGGGGTACATGCACCTGTACACACACAAACATGTATGCCACAAACATACACAAAATTAATTCTATCATTCAAGTTAGTTTATATTAAAAACAAAGTTCTAATAATCAAATTCCTGACTTTCCCTAAACTTATATTTCTCTATTACAATCAATATTTATCAGGTAGAAGATTTATCAAAGCTGTTAAGTCCATATCTAAATAGAAACACTTTATGCATATTATGAAGACCTTTATATATAGCTGTTATCAGCACACCTATTGCCATAGACTGCGTTTAAACCTTGAGCTCATACTGTTAGTTCTGTGCTTTGAAGAAGTCTTATCACTATGTTAAATTTCATTTGTAAAAATCTGAATGCTAAAAAAACATCCAAAAATTCATTATGAAAATAAACAGGTTATCTAAAAGTCTTATAATAGAGGCTTTTTAAATTATTTATTTAATAACCACATACTTAGAAGAAGCATTTCATTACAACAGCATTGACATATTCAACAACAATTTCCAGACCTAAGATTCATCTCTTTCAAAATTGGCTGTAAATTTTAGGTTTACAGTTAAATTATTACAGTTATACAATATTGTACTCAGTATAAACCCTATAAGACATAAAATTAAATGAGATTTTAACCTTTAAAAAGATCAC